>NC_140945.1:98162448-98382448 GCF_014529385.1 Adiantum capillus-veneris | reverse complement strand
CTAGAGGTTTGTTTACTTTCTCAAATAATACAGATCCTCCCGATCCCACACTTTCTGGTTCCCTTTTCCTCTCAGGCTCTTTGACTTCTGGAGTTTTGCTTTTTGAATAGTTTGACTCTCAAGCCTTTCCAATCTATCTTTGGTTTGTTTCAATTCTTCCGTTAGGGCCGTCTGTTCTCGCTCTTTCCTAGCTTCCACCTGTGCTTTCCTAGACTTCCATGTGTTTCACTGGCTTTTTCATTCAATGGTCGGTGCTTTCATTGTTGGTTCTTTGATTATGGGTTCCCCTGTGCTTTCCTAGACTTCCATGTGTTTCACTGGCTTTTTCATTCAATGGTGGGTGCTTTCATTGTTGGTTCTTTGATTATGGGTTCCCCTCTCTCTTTTTGAGCTTGTGCTCGCGTGATAACCTGTATAGGTATTATCGTTTCATTTTCTAAAGCTTGAAGGAATTGCCTCCAAGATGTTCAAAGTTGTTTTAATCACTTTGTTTGGATTTTTTGGACAATCGATGATCAAATGATTGATGACACAGTCTGGACAATACGCATTGACCAAAAAAAAAATATATGAGGACAGTCTTTCATGAGGTGGTTGCCCCCACGCTTGTAGAATGGTCCCAATGGTTGTCGTGGTGCTCCTGGAACTCCCCTCTATTGGTAAGCAGGCCTTGGTCCACCTAAGCCTCCATTGGCTATGATAAACAATGTTCTCTCGTCCAAAGTATATCTACCTTCTCCTGCAGCATGTGTTGTTGTTGGTGGTCCAACATGGCCAATCATGCTCCATGGTTCTGGCACTCTCAGCTCTTCCAGTGGGTAATATGCTACACAAGCCATAGGTCCACTTAGCTCTTATAGTATATAGGTACAGGCACTAAGGCTTGTCCCTCCGATTTTTCCACAGTGGGTGTATACCTCACACGTATCGGTCTTGCTCCTGGGAGTGGTGGTTACTGCCCTAAAACTGGCTGTGGTCTTTCAACCCCTATTGGTCCTAGCGAATTCCCTGTCGTATATCTAGGCATTGGTGGTACTTGGGGAGGTGCTACATGTGCCTGGGGAGCATATTTCCATTCTTGCACATAACCCTTATTGGAGTAGCACTCTTCAGTTGCGTGATTCGTCCATTTCTGTTCAATGGTGCACCACTTTGGTTGCTTAGCCTGCGTCTTAACAAACGGGCTAATCCTCTTCAGCACCTCCTCTATGAGTTTCTCTTGATTTGCCACTCGCTCACTTCTTTGTGTTGATTTCGTCGACTTAGTTCCACTTTGTTGAGATGACGAATCATCATCTCTGTCTTTTTGGCCTGCATCCTTTTAGATCGCACAATTGTCTACCATGAGTAAAGCCTCCTTAGTTAGCTCATTTAGGGTGGGGCTTTTCTTCATATGCAAATCCTTTTGAAGGTTCGCATTTCTTAGTCCCTGGAGAAATATCAACATGAGACTGGATTGAGTAGGTAATTCTTCCACCAGGTAGAATTTTACTTTTCTGCTTAAACTTATGGATTTGTGAGACCGTATTGTGGGCTACCCCTCTTTGAGAGAATTCCTCCACAAATTCATCTACTTCTTGGATGGTCTCAAAATCCCATCTTTCAACAGAATCAAACCAGGTGGCGGGCATCTTCCTCTAAGGTGAGTCTGAATCCGGCAAACTCTGTATCAAAGTCCCTAACCTCTTCTACTCGGATCACTCTCAAGAATGCTATCTCGTGGTCTCTAGGATCTCTTTCCCCTGAATATTTCTTGTTAACCCATTTCTGAACTTGAAAAGGTCTAACACGTTGTCAGGCATTTTTTGGATGAACATAAATTCACTAAGTCATGCCAAAAATCTTTTCCACTAGCCTGATGTATATAGGTGTACATAGACCTGCATGTTTTGGAAGTGGCCCTATAAAAATCCATGTACAAAGGTGTGATTTTTCCAAGATTGAATGCTGATGTTTCGGGTTGTTCGAGTCCCCAAAACATGGTTTTCAATAAGTATTTTCAGCCGTGCTTTATAGCTCGTGAATCGGACTTGTACATCATGGGTTATGAGCATCCATAGCGGGCGGTCTTAACTTGGAAGGTGATTACGGGTGCATGCGACAAGGGAAACTGGGCCAACTTGGGGGTCTACGATTAGAAATTCTGATGTTTTGCATTTCTAAAGATAGCCGAGGTGATGCGCTTTGAGCCATGTGTTACGGTGCGTCATTCGATGATCGGAGCAGCAAGTTATGCCTCGAGGAAAATTGTCCGAGAAGTCCTCATGCTTAGGAGAGAAGTTGAGAAATAATGGGGAAGTTGGGAAGCTTGAGGAGATTTCCATGTGTCATGGGGATTATCCCACATGAGAAGAGGGAAAGGGAAAGTGGGGAGTATATAGGACACATTGGGTGCCCACTATAGAGTATCAAAGGTGAGAGGAGCTCTCTCAAGGCTTGGCTATGGGGACTCGTGGGCTCAAGAGGAGGGAGATGGCATATTTTTCCCATTCACACAGTGGACAGGCACCCAACCCGGCCACTTTTTTTGGTCCTTGGCCACTTGCCCCCACCCCATTCCTTTGTCAAATGGTCACCGACAACTCATTTTTCACCCAAAAAGGCCAAAATTGAACAAATTAAAAGGTGCCTTGAGAGAGAGCCTTGTCGGCTAAGAAGAGAGAGAAAAATCTTGGGGATAAAAGATAAGAAATCCCCCATTTCAATATCTGCAACACTTGTACAACTTCTAGAGAGCTCATGACTTTGAGCGGCCATAACTCTTTTATCCTTCATCTGTTTTTTGTATATGGATACTCTATGGACATCTCCACGAGACGAGCTTTGTCATGATATCCTTTGTTTCTCCTAATTTTGAGTGTGTTCCATGCTTGAAGGATTTTTCATAAATCTCTACAGGTGTTTACCACAGGTGTCTTCAGCCGTGCACTAGTTCTTCCTTCCGACACTGTGGCTCGTGCAAAGCTACAGAGGCATTCATTTTCCTTCTTGTTTGCACACTAACATTGTTTTGGTGTCCCGACTGAGGAGCAAGTGCTCCTATGCTCCAATTCTTGTGAAATATGTCTATTCTGCAGGAAGAGAATGTAAAGGGGATGTGGGTCCATATGGACAACCACCTACGTATGTGCAAATAGTGAAGATCACTTGAGGCGGTCGTATAATCGGTTTGCAGCCTTTGGAGGGTCGTGAGATTTTGTGAAGCCAAGCATTGGGGGTTGGGTTACCCAGTGTGAGGTGGATTAGGTACTGGAGCAATCCATCGACATCCCTTGAGCTTTTGATGTCACATGTAAGTGTTTTTGTGGCAATCAAACATGGCAGACGAGTTCCCACAGTTTCATGGATTGCCTAATGAGAAAACACATATTTTTAATGAAAAGTTGGAACTCAATTGCTTATGCAAATATACTAACCAAGCTATATTGTTTGTGCTGCTGCAATATAGTTTAGGTGGATTAGGTACTGGAGCAATCCATCGACATCCCTTGAGCTTTTGATGTCACATGTAAGTGTTTTTGTGGCAATCAAACATGGCAGACGAGTTCCCACAGTTTCATGGATTGCCTAATGAGAAAACACATATTTTTAATGAAAAGTTGGAACTCAATTGCTTATTGCAAAATATACTAGACCAAGCTATATTGTTTGTGGCTGCTGCAATATAGTTTATAGGATGAGGCAAATTTTTGGTTACAGAATCATGAAGAGTTGGTGCAGGCACAAACTCCAGGGGTAGTTTTGGACTACAATCGTGTGAAGCAAGCTTTTCTAGCACAATACAGATCCATTGAAGTGCCTGATGAAGTTTGGCATGAAATTTTGGGGTACACTCAAAAGGCTAATCAAAGTGTGATGATTTTTTCATGCAGTTCACCCATTTATGGGATAAATGAACCCGGGCTTTGGGAAATGCGATCCCTCCATCCATGTTAAAGAAAAACCGTTTTGTGGCAAACTTTAAAGAAAGTTTGAAGTTCAAAGTTGAGCTGAAAAGGTCTGCCACCTTCGAGGAGGCAATCGCTATTGGCAAAGAGAAAGAATGGAAGGCTCAAAGACTTAATGAGTATGGAAAAGCGGTCCCTATGCAAAGTAATGGTGGACAAAAGGAGGAAAATCAGGCAAAAGTTGGAGGCCAACCTGTTTCAAAGGGCTGCTAATAATGAACAGTTACAGCAAAATATGCAAGACATGATGACCATGATGCAAGAATTGTGACTTAGTGTTCTTGGAGGTGGAGGTGGAGGTGGAGGTGGAGGTGGTCGTGGTCGTGGACATGGCAGAGGAATGGCCCAGGCATGTGAAGCTTAGGCTAATGCTAATGCAGGTCATGGACAAGGTGGTTTTGAACCACAGAGAAGATTCATCCCTACCTGTTATAATTGTGGTGAACTTGGTCACATCAGCACTTATTGTTCAAAGCCAACAAGGATGGGAGGTGATATATTCCCACTTCCCCAACAGATTCCTAACAGGGCTAATGATTATGCATTGGATATACGGGGAGATTAAGGTACTGAGCAAGAAAATCAGGCTTCAACCTCTGGTGGTCATGTGGGTATTGTGCGGGTTGAAAAGAAAGAAGCAGATGTGCTGCCCGTGGTCAAAAGAGAGAGGGAAGGCTATGCTGCACCTGGTCCTAGCAAAACGAAAGGGAAAGAGAAAGAGGGTGAAGATGCAAAAACCAAAATGAAGAGAAGATCTCATAGACGGTTTGAAGTGGCAGATTTACCTTTGGGAGAAGGCCAAACAGCTTATAGTTTACATGAAGACCTGATTGGGAGGAAAGTAGATTGTACTTTTGGATAGTTGATAAATATGGTGCCCAAACTCAAGAGGCAGTGGAAGTCACTAGTGAATCCAGAGAAAGAGCCAAAGCATGGACAAGTCAGAGTATTAGCTGTGGGAGAGTTACCTGACATTTGTCATGTGGTGAACGCTTGGCACAAAGGTGTGGACATGGGAGAGGCCTACATTGATGGAGGTGCGCAAGTTTTTGTAACCACACAGTCATGTGTCGGTCAAGAGAGTGGGTCTCATTACATGTCGAAGCTCTAGGTTTTGGATTCGACTAGCAACCATGCCAAAGTGACGTGTTTGGGGATGATTAAGAATTTGGAAGTTGAAGTCTTTAACGTGAAGGTTATAGTAAACTTTCATGTTATGCTAGCTGGCCTGGGAGCTTTTCCTCTCATTTCGGGACGACCTTGGTTCAGATCTATTGGTGTTGTGCAAGATTGGGGAAAGGGAACAATTTGTGTGTATGGCGGGAAGGGTTAAAAGAGGGTGTTTGATATGACTACCAAACAACCTATGGCTTTAGAAGATGTGAGTGAGAATGATGACTCTGAAGGTACCAGTGAAGATAGTTCAGAAGATTCAGAAAGTAGCTCTGCTTCTAGTTCCAGTGATGAGGGTGAAGTGTCATTCTTGTTGTTGGATGAAGAGAAGAGGGAACTGGGTGAAATGTTGCAAGTGTCAAGGAATATAAATGCTTCAAGCCGTTTAGAGCAACTTGAAGATTTGATGCAACCTAAACAAGAATTGCCAGTGAGTTGATTCAAAATATTTTGAGTACTAATTTGACACAAGGAGAAACAAGGGAGTACTTAGCAATGTTGGACAGGTTTCCAAATCTTTTCATCTCTTCATACCAGGCAATAAGGGATTTTGTTTGGGATCTTGTGAAGATCGAGCTAGTGGAAGGGGCAAAGCCAATAAGACAAAAATTAAGAAGGAGGGGTAAGGATCAAATGAATGCTTTAAAGGAAGAAGTGGATAAGCTTTTGAATGCACGGTTCATTGTGCCAGTGGATAATGCTAAATTGGTGACCCCTATAGTGGTCACTCCAAAGAAAGATGGGTGGTGGAGAGTTTGTGTTGATTACAAGCCATTAAATGGAGTGACCAAAAAATATCCTTACCCTTTGCCTTTCATTGATCAACTTCGATATGAAGTGGCTGGTTTTGAAAGATACAATGTCTATAATAGTTATTCAGGATATTTTCAGGTTATCGTTGCTTTTGAAGATCAGAAAAAGACTACCTTTATCACACCATGGGTTGTTTCTGCTTTTGTTGCCTTCCTTTTGGGTTGACAAATGGGCGTGGAGATTTTGAAAGAAAAGTGGATTGAGTCTTTATCCCGTTCCTTGGGAAGTTTGTCAAAGGATTCATAGATGCTTTCCGTGTATATATTTCAAGGAAAGAGCATGTTCAAAAGCTTGAAATGACTTTTGCAAGGTATGATGAATGCGGAGGTTAGTTGAACCCTAAAATATGTCATTTGGCGCAGCCAAGTGTGAAGCTTCTTGGACATGTGATTTCAAAAAATGGGATTGAATCAGATCCAGAGAAATTGCAGTCTTTGTTGTTACTGTCATCTTCAAAAGATACCAGACAATTGGTCACTTTCATATAGAAGGTTAAATATATGTCTTGTTTCATACCTTTGGCATCACAACTATTGTATCCATTGAAGCAAGCAGTTAAGACTGGTCCCTTAGAGTGGTCTCCTGACTATGATGATGTTTTTGACAGAGTCAAAGAGGTTTTGAGTACACTACCCATTATGTAAGCTCCTCATTGGGAAAATGAGTTTTATGTTAACCCATCAGTGGGAAACGATGCCATTGGGGCCATGTTGTTGCAAAAGGGGAAGGAATCTCAGTACATGAAGCCTGTTCATTATGCTAGTAGAGTAAAGAATCCCCATGAAAGAGATTTCTCTGAAATTGAATTGGTGATGACCAGTATGGTGTATGCTTGCAGACAATTCAGACACTACTTATTGCAAAAATCATTCACCTTGCTCACCAATTATTCATTGCTTCCCCAACTGTTTAATAATTCAAATATATCAAAAACAGTGATGAGATGGGTTATTGAACTTCAAAAGTTTCAGTTCACCTTTTTGGTGGAAGAGAGTACTTGGGCTACCCTGGCACATTTACTCACTTATAAAGACACTCCTGTTTTGGTTAAAGAAGAAATGGTGTCGAGACTCTTGCCATTTATGATGCTTCGCTGTTATACTTTGATGGTTCTTATCGAAGAAGTCATGATGCTACTTCTGGAGGCGTAGTCATTTATGATGCACAAGGAAAACTTGTAAGGAAGCAAGGGCTGAAACTTGATGCAAAAAGCAACAATGAAGCAGAATACATGACTCTTGAAGGTGGTTTACACATCTATTTGCAGATGGGGATTAGACTCTTACAAATCAAAGGAGATGCCTTGTTGGTCATGAAGCAAGCATTGGGAGTATGGAAGAATAAGAATCCTAAACTGAAGAATTTATGCTTCAAGGTGAACTCATTGCTCAAAAAGTTTGAAGCATGGAGTTTGCACCATATCAAGAGGCCTCAAAATGAAGAAGTTCATGATGCTACCAAGAAATGATCACTTGTGTGTTTGTGTTGAAGGAAAATGCCCCTTTATATCATGAGAGATAAGTGTCATCAAAGGAGATTGATTTTTTGTTGACAAGTGTCCTACCTGAGGGTTTACCATCCTCCAAAAAGTATGCGCTTATAAGAAAGTCCAGGAAATACAAAATTCTTGATGATGTGCTTTACATGAAAGGAAGTGATTTGGTTTTGCGTTGTGCATCTTGGAAAAGAGAGAGGGAAGAAAATCATGAGGGATCTTGTGGAGGCCATTTTGCCATGAAGATTATGTTGCATAAATTTTTTAAAGAAGGCTATGTATGGCCAAGCATTCAGCAGGATGTTAACCATTGGTGCAAGTCGCTGGTGCAGCTAAAGACTGTGGACAGTAGAAGATGGCACAAGTGGAGGTGTGTATGTCTACAGGTGCACAAGAAGGTGCTACAACAAGTGAGAAGTGCCATGGCAGCCTAGTGGCTATGGAAATGTATGCCTAATGTGGTTTTTTAGGTCAAAGGTGTGCTGTAAAGAGCTAAGTAGGGTGATGGCCTTTTGTGCCCAAGATGTTGATGTTTTGTGCAAGAATGTGGTATCCCCCCAATGTGCTTTCCATGATGGTCCAGACGGCTCGTCAAACGAAGCTATGTAGAGAGAGATATGCTAGTTTGAAGGCAGAGGTGGTTGCAGATTCTCAGCACGATGGACATGTGCGGCTAGGCCAACGAAGTGGATGTGAGATGATAGTGCTCGAGTACTCAATTTATGGAGTATGTCAGTCTTTTGAGATCGATGATTGGAGCTACGGAAGGATTGCAAGATACGAGCCGATAAATCTTGGATGGGGGCCAGTTTTGGGGCGATTTGGCCTCATTGGAAAGTGTGTCTGTGGTGATTTTTTGGAGCCCAGCAAGGTTCTCATTAACAATACACATCATGTGGAACTAGGAGGAATTGGCAGAATCCCAATCGGAGTCCGAACCGGGGAGATTTTGCAGTTCGAAGATGGCGTTTGTTCTCGACGCCATGGTATCAGTTTGATTTTAGCAGTTTGGACGGCCTCAAGAAGAGGGCCATAAAAAAATCAAAGGGCGATAAGCACAGGGAGTTTTAAGGCAAAGACCAACTCTATTAGTCTGGTCTTATGGGTCGGGTATTAGACCTTGGAGCAGCAAGTTACACTTCCTTGAAAGTGGTAAAAAGGGAGGTTTTTGAGAGGCTTGTATGGGGAATTGTAATAGGACTAATATTTGAAGTTCTTAAAGTCGAAAAGAATGTAGCAGAGCATATCTTTCGTTAGCACGATTTGAAAGATTGTTGAATAGTCTATTAAATAGAGCTTATACGAATGATTTGAAATATTAAGAGAGAACATATATTCTTTTTTTTTAATAATACACTAAAGACAGATTTGATAAAGATTAATGAATAACAGATAGTCTGTCTATGAATAGTAAAATTGAGATTTTTATTAATATCAATGTTTTATATTTATGTGTTTTAGCTTAAAATGCATGAGTAGGCTTAAAATAAGTTGTAAAAGTAGTGGATACCAAAAAATAGAGGTTTTATGAGTCGCCACCTAAACGTTACATTTTTAGCCAAACAGAGACGTTTTTCGCAATTCTGTCCACGCTGCCTTGTAGACCAAACCTATTCCCGTCGTTTTGAGTACCTGGATCACTCTGTTCTGAGTTCGTTTGTAAAAGTTATGATGAAAACAAACAGAAGGCAGCAGCAGTGTAATGTACACAGGGACAGACAGACCTACAACATCATACAGTTCTCCCTGCTATCAACCAAGAAGTGGATTGTTTCTTCATGGTAGAGTATGGCAATTGAGATTATGAAGGTATATAATTATGTTTTTTACTTTGATTATCATGTTGAATTGGTTGCACGAGTATGTTCTTTTGGCTATTTTGTAGGCGATGCAGAAATCAATGTGTGAAACACGATCTGTGCAAAGTGTCATGATAGAAATCTAACCTTTACGGATCGTTTAGCGATCACGTTCTTATATTATTCTCGCAGGTATACTTGGTACGAAAATCGTGCAGGCTTTTCGAGGAAAAGAAGGATAAAAGCACGACGGGTGGTGCGTTTGGGGATCATTCACCAATCTCTTCTTCTGCGAGTGCGAGTGCGAGTGCGAGTGCGAGTGAGAGTGAGAGTGAGAGTGCGAGTGCGAGTGCGAGTGCGAGTGCGAGTGAGACGCTGCATGCAAGCGAACTGAAGCTCGGGGGTGGTCGGGAGGTTCGAGCTCCGTACAACGAAGTGCGTCCATATTCAATTGCTCCTCTGTTGTATCAAAACTCTACAAAGATTCATCAATACAAAGATCTCTTTCTCTATCTTTTGCTATCGATCTCTATTATTCGGTTCCCGTGACAATTGGTATCAGAGCAAGCGGTTGATTCTGGACATGGAAGGATACGAGAGGAGGATGAAGGAGCAAGAAGACCTGATTCGGCGACTATGAGAAAATCTGAAAATTGCAAATCGGGAGTGTGTTGAGGCTCTACGGGGCAAAGCAGCACGAGAGCTTGATATCTATGTAGACCTTGATGGCCAACATGAAGGTGAAAACCATGCTAATCCACCTGGAAACAATAATCATCGTGGTGGCACTGGGGTACCGCCAAAAGAAACGATGACGATATGGGAGAAGCGACAACCAAATCATTCTTAACGAAGGCTAAACTTAAAGAGTTTGATGGCATAAGAAAGATATGCGAAGATTTAGAAGCGTGGATTGAAGAACTCAAAGATTGGGATTATACTTTCAATATCGAGAACACGACCACGAGACTTTCGAATGCTCGAGCAAGGTGATCGATAAGACAATACGTACCAAGATGGCTCAATTGGAGACTTTTGGCGATGCGTACGATAAAGGTAAGTCATCTACCCCTTCTTTGTGATGTTTTATGTCTTTGATACGTCCTTTGAAAGCTTCTGTGAGATCGAATTTATGCGTAGAAGTTGAGATTAAAATTTGAATTTCTTAATTGATTTGGATAGTATTCATTGCTTCTTATCGTCTAAATTGATTGAGAAATTAAACTTGAAATTAAATCGAGAAGTTAAAAGTCTTGTGGATTTAACTAGTGGTAATAATAGTTTCACGAAAGAGTTAGTAGAAAAATTGTTTTTTTTTCTTTGAAGAGTCGAAATCATAAAGATGATTTCTATAACATAAACATTGATATGCATGATGTTATCATTGGTATCAATTAGATCATTGAAAATCATGTTTTGATTGATTGTTAAGAAAGAAAAATATATCTTTAATCATTTGATGATGATAAGTCACACTCTTTGTGGAAAGAAAGAGATTCTAAATCTAGTTTTGGCAATGGAATTGATAAGGTGACTTAAATAAGAGTGTGAGACGTTGCTTGTGTTTGCTAATGAGATTAAAGAGAATCTGGGGATAAACATAAAGAGACAAATCGAGAATTTATAGAGGATCTCTTACATGAAGTTAAGGATGTGTTCCGGACGATCTTCCTGGTATACCTCCGCCTAGAGCGGTAGACCATGCCATAGATCTATATCCAGGAGCGACACCTTATTCCAGATCTCCATACAGGTTCAATATTGATGAGCTTAAAGAGCTCAAGATACAACTTGATGACCTTTTGAAAAAGGGTTTCATTAAACCTAGTGTATCTCCTTGGGGCAGTCCTGTGTTATTCCAAAAGAAAAAAGGATGGTACATATAGGTTATGCATTGATTACAGGGGGTTAAACAAACAGACCATTAAGAACAAATATCCTCTTCCTCACATAGATGAATTGCTTAGCCATTTGAGTGGTGCCATAATATTTTCAAAGGTTGATCTTCGTTCTGGCTACCATCAAATCCGCATTAAGGTCGAGGACATCCCAAAAACTGCTTTTCGTACACGTTATGGGCATTATGAATTTACAGTTCTTGCTTTTGGTTTAACTAATGCACCAAATACTTTCATGTGCTTAATGAATAATATTTTTCACCCGTACCTTGATGACTTCATTCTGGTATTCTTGGATGATATTTTTGTGTATTCTAAGAATGAAGAAGATCATGCATTGCACTTAAAGAAAATATTTGAGGTTTTGCGTGAACATAAATTGTATGCCAAAGCAAGTAAGTATTCTTTTGCAAAGGATCAGATTGTGTAATTGGGAAGAGTGATTTCTAAAGAGGGGATTCACATTGATCTTGATAAAGTTAAGACTATGTTAGTAAGAGATGTAAGAAGCTTTATGGGTCTAGCACAATATGAGAGAGCACACATTAAAGATTTCTCTAAGATAGCAAGTCCTTTGACCGAATTGACCAAGAAAGACAAGGGTTTTGTGTGGACTTCTACCTGTGAGACTGCTTTTGAAACCTTGAAGGCTAAAATAGCAGAAAATTGTGTTTTGAAAGTTCCTGAGATGGGCAAACCGTTTGTTGTGTCATGTGATGCTAGTGGTGAACAACTAGGGTGTGTTTTGACACAAGAAGGAAGAGTGGTTGCATATGAGTCTAGGAAATTAAGAGGACATGAATTGAACTATGCAACACATGATCTAGAATTGCTTGCTATTATTCATGCATTGAAACATTGGCGTTATCTTTTGCTTGGTGTCAAATTTGAATTGCGTATTGTTCATCAAAGTTTGAAGTATATTTTCACTCAGCCATTATTAAATAAAAAAACAAAGAAGATGGATTGAATTGCTGGCTGAGTATGACTTTGATTTGAAGTGTTTGTGTGGGAAAGAAAATAAAGTTGCAGATGCATTGAGTCGTAGGCCCATGTGTAATTTGTTGACTGTTGTGCAATCCGATTTGGTTGATGAGATACATGCCGAAGTTGAAAATGATTCTTTTTACATACCTATTTTGAAATTCTTGCGTGAGAATATTGGTGAGATGTATGAGAACAGATATCACTTGTATAAGGGAAATCTGTATTATTATGACCGCTTGTGTATTCCTGCAAATTCTTCTTTTAAGAGTCAAATTCTGCATGAGTGTCATAATTCACCTTTTTGTGGTCATCCTGGATTAAATAAGACATATGAAAAGATTAAAACCTTATTCTTTTGGCTGCATATGAAATTGGATGTTAAGAATTATGTGTGTGAGTGCTTTCAATGTCAACAAGTTAAGATTGAGCATAAGAGGATGCCTGGTGACCTTCAACCCTTAGACATTCCTTTACAGAAGTGGGAGTGTATATCCATGGACTTTATCATTAGACTTCCTACTACTCGTGGAGGGTATGATTCGATCTTTCTGGTGGTAGATAGACTCACAACACAAGCTCACTTCTTTCCTGTAAAAATAATTTATACTGCATTGACCATTGCATACTTGTTTATGAAAGAGATATTTCGTTTGCATGGCATGCCCAAGAGCATAGTGTCTGACAGAGATTCTAAGTTCACTTCACATTTCTGGAGAGCGACTTTTGACTCTATAGGTACCCAGTTACGCATGTCTAATGCTTTCCATCCTCAAAACGATGCGGAAACGGAGAGGGTGAATCGTATTTTAGAAGATATGTTACGAATGTATGTCAATGAAAACCAATCTAATTGGAATGAATATTTGCCTTTGCTTGAATTTGCATACAACAGTTCATATCATTCATCTATTAGGATGACTCCGTTTGAGGCAATGTATGGCTATAACTGTCCCACATCTATAAATTTTCTTAGCTCGAGGAATAAGGTAGAACTGTCACGTGAGATGCTTGAGAAAATGGATAACGAGTTGGCCAAAATCAGGGGGAATATTAGAGAATCTCAAAAGAGACATAAACTGTATTATGACAAGAAACATCGTGTTGTGGAGTATGAAACTGATGATATGGTTTTTTAACGGTTATTCCTGAGAAGTCTCATTTGATTCTTGGAAATGATAGAAGATTGTCTCCACGATTTGTTGGTCCATTTAAAATTTTAAAGCGCATTGGTTCATTAGCTTACAAATTGGAATTGCCTTCTCATGTTAAAGTGCATCATGTATTCTATGTGAGTTTATTGAAAAAGTATGTTCCTAATGTGCATCATGTTTTAGAGGATAACTCTAAGTTGAAAGATGACGGACCATTGACTGTAGAATCAGACTTAGTACTAGATAGGCGTTTTAAACATATGAGAAATAGAGACATTGTGGAAGTTTTGGTTAAGTGGCAGAACTATCCAGTAGAGGATGCATCATGGGTTGATCTTAGTGTTTTGCAAAGAGAATTTTTCTCTCTTTAGACCAACTCTGAGGACAGAGTTAATTTTGATAAGGGGAGAATGTAATAGGATTAATATTTGAAGTTCTTAAAGTCGAAAAGAATGTAGCAGGGCATATCTTTCGTTAGCACGATTTGAAAGATTGTTGAATAGTCTATTAAATAGAGCTTATACGAATGAGTTGAAATATTAAGAGAGAACATATATTCTTTTTTTTTAATAATACACTAAAGACGGATTTGATAAAGATTAATGAATAACAGATAGTCTATCTATGAATAGTAAAATTGAGATTTTTATTAATATCAATGTTTTATATTTATGTGTTTTAGCTTAAAATGCATGAGTAGGCTTAAAATAAGTTGTAAAAGTAGTGGATACCCAAAAATAGAGGTTTTATGAGTCGCGACCTAAAAGTTGCGTTTTTAGCCAAACAGAGACGTTTTTTGCAATTCTGTCCGCGCTGCCTTGTAGACCAGACCTATTTTCGTCGTTTTGAGTACCTGGATCACTCTGTTCTGAGTTCGTTTGTAAAAGTTATGATGAAAACAAACAGAAGGCAGCAGCAGTGTAATGTACACAGGGACAGACAGACCTACAACATCATACAGTTCTCCCTGCTATCAACCAAGAAGTGGATTGTTTCTTCATGGTAGAGTATGGCAATTGAGATTATGAAGGTATATAATTATGTTTTTTACTTTGATTATCATGTTGAATTGGTTGCACGAGTATGTTCTTTTGGCTATTTTGTAGGCGATGCAGAAATCAATGTGTGAAACACGATCTGTGCAAAGTGTCATGATAGAAATCTAACCTTTACGGATCGTTTAGCGATCACGTTTTTATATTATTCTCGCAGGTATACTTGGTACGAAAATCGTGCAGGCTTTTCGAGGAAAAGAAGGATAAAAGCACGACGGGTGGTGCGTTTGGGGATCATTCACCGATCTTTCTTCTGCGAGTGCGAGTGCGAGTGCGAGTGCGAGTGAGAGTGAGAGTGAGAGTGAGAGTGAGAGTGCGAGTGCGAGTGCGAGTGCGAGTGCGAGTGAGACGCTGCATGCAAGCGAACTGAAGCTCGGGGGTGGTCGGGAGGTTCGAGCTCCGTACAACGGAGTGCGTCCATATTCAATTGCTCCTCTGTTGTATCAAAACTCTACAAAGATTCATCAATACAAAGATCTCTTTCTCTATCTTTTGCTATCGATCTCTATTATTCGGTTCCCGTGACAGGAATTCAAAGGAGGTCAAAGGGTGGAGCCCTGTAAGCGTGCCATGTGGGGCATGAGTCCTCCCACAAGAGTTGAAGGATGCCGGGTGCCTGAGATATATGAGCAGAAGTGTGAGCCTCATCTATACACAAAGAGAGAGAGAGAGAGAGGGAGCTCCCTCACCCCGTGGAGATGGCCGGTCTGGCTCAGCGCTATGATGGTTGCGCTTGGTAGTGCGCAAGGCGGCACGTGGGGTGGTGCAACGATGTTTTGGCTAGTGAAGGCGGCCCTGCCCGGTGGCACACGTGATGATGGAGGGCAGCGGTGTGTTGACGTGGCATGTGCCCCACGGGTGGCCGCTGCCATGCCCGTGACGGCTCCCCTTTTATTTGAAGCCCCTCCCCCTCCCCCCCCACCCCACTAGTAGCGATATCGCTAGTGGTGAGACAAGGGGCGGTTCCCATAGAGAGAGAGAGAGAGAGAGAGAGAGAGAGAGAGAGAGAGAGAGAGAGAGAGAGAGAGAAAAAAAGACCATGCAAGCATGTCACCAATTGTGGTCAAAGAAAAAAAATGCCAAAAATGGATGCTCCCTCCCTATAAGAGGGTTTTTTTTTAACGTTTTTGGGGCTTTTTCTTCTTGCAAGAGGGGTGTACCTTGAGGGAAAGAGCCAACAGAGA
The DNA here is from genome assembly GCF_014529385.1 of Adiantum capillus-veneris. NCBI lineage: Eukaryota > Viridiplantae > Streptophyta > Polypodiopsida > Polypodiales > Pteridaceae > Adiantum > Adiantum capillus-veneris. Next base: position 98,366,946 of record NC_140945.1, on the reverse strand, counting down.
GTTGTTGTCTGCACAGGGCTGAGAGGGCGCCTCCCCCTATGTATTTTGTGAAGCTGAGTACGGCTATGGTATTTTTTGAGCAGTGAATGATGTCCCCCATTGAAAATGATCGTTTTTGTCGTGTTATTCCTTCTTCTCTTCTCCTTCTTTTCTCAGTTGCGTGTGGTGCCAGGTGTGTGATGGCGTGTGCCCCCCCCCCCCCCCCCCCCCCCCCCCCCGATGAGTGTGTGTGCAAAGAGAGAGAGAGAGAGTGTGTGTGGTGTTTGTGTGCAAGGGTAGATGGTAAATTGTAGCTATTTTGTGGGTGCGGATTGATTAATAGTCTGTTCGATCGCCGGTGCGTCGAGTTGTGGTTGGTTGTGTGTGCGATATCGAGAATTGTGTGAGTCGAAGGTGCTCACTAAGTGGATTGGGGTGTTGTGCATGCCATGAGCTATAGGAGGCAACTCCCTTTGTGTGTTGGGCATGTTCCCCATTCCCCCTCTCCATCTTTTGGTGCCTCCACTCAGGAGTTGTCTGATGCTCCAATTTGAGTTTGGAAGTGGTGTTTTTTAGCCGACAAAGTGATTTGCTGATGGTTGAGGTGTTCGGTGATTGAGTTTGAAGCTGGCAGAGATGGTGGAGCAAGTTTCTAGCCCCAATTTACGGGCGTTCAAGATCCCGAGGATTGGTTAGCACATTTCGAGTTATGGCTGCTATCGATGCATATGTTGATGGATGCAGAAAAGATGCAGACGATGCCGACGTTGATGCAAGGACGAGCCAAGATTTGGTTCGATGGTTTAGAGAGCAGTGATCAAGAATCATTGCAGAGGTTGCATAGTCAGTTTTTGGTTTAGTTTTGAGAGGTGATAATTGCAGAGGAAGCTGGTGCAAAGTTGAGGGCATTACACCAAGATGTAAGTCAAGATCTTGCTATTTTCGTTGAGAAATTTGAAGCCTATTGGAGACAACTAGAGGTAACTACGGGGTGTCATGGCCATGAACTGTTAAAAGTGTCAAAGTTTTTGGAGTGCCTACATCATATAATTAGAGAAAAGGTGGAGTTCAATGCAGTAACTATGAAGGGATGTTCTATTTGGCCAAGATAAAGAGAAGAAAGGTAAAAAGGAAGTTAGAGTTGGGCTTGCTGAATCCTAAGGATTATGTGCCTATTGCGACGGCAGTGTGTTCGAGGGTTCAACCAAGGATGATTCCAAGAGTTGAAAGTATAGAGCCTGTTGAGGTAAGGCCAATGGTCAAGTATGTGCCTTTGGAGTTTATTTGTGAAGGGCCAATGCCACGGGTAGCCGAGCTTATTAGCTAAGATAAGCCTTGTGTCAAGGGAAGCCTATGTGTGGAGAAAGTGGCAGATGCTAGGAGTCAAGAGCAGCCAGAAGAGAAACTAAAGCTTGTTCTTTTTAAATCCTTATATGAGAGCGTAGTAGATGATAGCCAATTTGCAGATGCGGAAGACCTAGAGGAAGAGGAAGAGAGTGTGCAAAACCAAGAAGGTGGTCCAATGTTTTTGGAGCAGCGAGAGGATGAGGATGTTAATATGGAGTCAGCCTCTAGCGATGATGATGATGGTGCAAGCTCCATCTTTTGGGAGACAGGTAAAGGGGATAGCCTTGAGGATGAGTCCACATCCCATGGCAAGAAAACGGAGCCCGATGAAGCTGAGCTGGCAAGAGTGAAGCTATCTAATGTTGTGCATGAAGATATGTCGGTAGGAAATGTGAGTGAAGAGCATGTGAAAGTGTCCAAGCATGGAGAGGAGAACATGCAGATGAAGGTACTAGGTGGTACTTTGCTAATGAAGATGCTTATAAAGGTAGTTGTGGAGTATGCCATGGTGGTACAGCAGGTACAAAGCTTGGCCAAGAGGGGGAAAGGTGCTACGGTCATGGAAGAGGAGCAAAGAGATGGAGTAGTGGCTACTAGTCTACCCTGTGAGGATGGTAAAGTGGGCCCATGTTTGAGTTTGGTGGAGGTAGATGATGGTAGGGTTGAACAGAATGAGAAGGAAGGTTATGTTGAGACTATGCTATAGGATGATGCAGTAGAGGATGATCCTCTTTCCTTCCTATTTGGAGAGGCAGCGGCAAGGCATGTGCTTGAAGAACATGAAGATGAAGTGGTCTACAAGACATGATGCTTGAGCCTTATGGTTCTGCCTATGTGAATGGTCTTGAAGATGTGGTGGTTGAAGTAGTATTGCAGGCTTGGAGTGGAGTGCAAAGCTGATAGAAGCACTTTTGGATAAAGAACATGTGCTACCAGTTGTGCGTGAAGAAGAAGAACAGGCTAGGAAAATGGAGAAGATGAAACAAATGTCTGCAACTCATTATTGATGGACATGCTGATGGAAGCAGCAGTGCAATGGGTCATTCACCAGCTAGAGGAGTTTTTGGAGGAGGTATCTTCTCTATATGGTTGGAAAAGTATTGCAGGTATAGCCGTTGAGTAGGTTAGTGAGCATAATGATGCTCTATACGAAGCAGATTGGAGGCATGTAGATGGTTGGAGCAGTGAAGGTGTACTAGCTGCCTTCTATGTGCACGATTGGATATTTGCATGGATAGAGTACTACATGGAGCTCCTACAGAAGGATGGTGATGACCAAAGATACGTGTTTGACCCAGGGGGATGATGACAAGAAATATAGGGTCTGGGCAACCCGCATGAGGAGCGACGGTGAAAAAATAAAACAATGTACATAAGGTTTGTTTTTTGTTTTGCATAGTGTTGGTAGGGTATTTCGTTCAATGAGCATGTGTTAGCAGCGGCTAACACAGGCTACACCGGTTATGCATCAAGCGGGAGATATGCTATGGTTGTGCATAATATTTCCAACTCACTTTGTATAAGTCTTGGGCTCACTTGGAGTTCCAAAGTTGTATATGCTAGTTAGAGGGCTCAAGCTTAAACCCATAGTAGAAGGGATTGTGGTGAAAGCCTTTAAAAGGAAGCCTTTATGCAAGGAGGCTTCATTCTTGAGTATCCACTCTTGAGGATCCACTTTTGAGTATTCGTTCTGGGGTATCCACTCTTGAGTATCCACTCTCCACTTTTGAGAGCTCCCTCTCTCTTGAGTATTCACTCTATGGCCACTACAAGAGGTTGTGTGCTCTTGTGACGCTGTTAGCGACGGAAATACACTGGGTTTTTATAACCCCCGGTGTCGCTAAAACCGTCGCTAATAGCGTCGCTACGAGAGCATCGCTATATGCATCGCTATATGCGTCGCTATAGGCGTCGCTATATGCGTCGCTATATAGAGACGCTCATAGCGACGGTTATAGCGACGGTCATAGCGACGTTTACACAAAAGTCTATAGCGACGCTTATAGCGACGCTCCAAAGCCATAAATAGCGACGGTTATAGCGACGCCCGAGAGAAATTTTTTATGGTGACAGGGCATTGAATGCCCTGCCACCCATCAACCTCAATTGTACTTGATTCACTTTTTTTTAAAAGTGCAAGGGTAGATAATAGACCCAAAATAGTCACCCAAAAGACGCATTGTTTGCAAAATTGACAAGCGTAAAATTGACAATTGTACACATCATAGGCAAAATGAATTGATTGGAAAATGTAATAATGACAATTGTACAACATCATAGGCATAAAGAATTGATTGGCAAAATGAACTGCGGTGACAAATGTAATAATATACATGGTTCAAAAAGACGTATAAAATCCGTCTCATGATACATAAGCTATGAGAAACCCTAAACTAATGCTATCTAGCTACGGCTAAACTGACGTCGTCTAGTCAGACGTCTCATCGCGTCCAAGCGGCGTATCTGTCGGATTCTGCAAAAAAAAAGACAATAAGACAGCTTTCAGTAAGTATAAACAAATAACGACATTTATAAAACAATACAAAAAATAGAAAAGAGTAAACCCTAATACTAACCATGCCGCCGCGAGAACTGAGAATGTCCATCAGGGCGTTTAAGCCCTTCCTGCCTGCGTACTCGCGCTCATACGGTGTGGGATCACGTCTTGTCATCGACCACTGTCAAAACATACAAAGATTTCATTATGTTAGAATTAAAAAACTCATAAACCCTAAACTATCGAACATAAAGAGCAATGCGAAAACACTTACAAAATCGGCCTCAAATGATGCCCATCCACCGCTCCCCAAGTGGTGCGAGCTCCCTGCCTCTACTCGCGCTCTGGCTGCATCCTTTTGTTGCTTCCACTTGTCGGGATTCTCGTGCGCTGCTTTCTTCGCATTCTTCCAATCTTCTTTCACTACAAGAGGCTCTTCACATTAGCGACGCTCACACAGCGACGCTCCAAAAAAAAATTCCCGGCGTCGCTATGAGCGTCGCTATAAGCGTCGCTATGAGCGTCGCAAATTTCTTTGTAAATTTGCGACGCTCATAGCGACGCTCATAGCGACGCCAGCTGGGGTAAAAAAAATAACCGAGCGCGCCCAAAAACTCAGATCTCAGATCTGAGTTTTTCGGCGCCCTCAAGCAAAGAGCAGGTAACGCTCTCCCTCACTCTCTCTCTCTCTCTCTCTCTTTTTCTTTTACACACACACACACACACACACACACACACGCACGAGGAGAGGAAGGAGAGACAGGTATGCTCCTTCCCTCTCCTCTTTCTCATGTTCCCTTCCTTTCTTTCTCTCTCCCTCGCTCTCTCTCTCACACACACACACATACACACACACATATAGTGTTTTTGAGAGAGAGAGAGAGAGAGAGAGAGAGAGAGAGAGTGCAAAAACGCACACACATACATAAACAAAGAATGCACACACACATTGAGAGAGAAAAAGAGAGAGAGAGCATGCATAAACAAAAAACGCACGCATTGAGAGAGGAAAAGAGAGAGAGAACATGCATAAACAAAAAACGCACACATTGAGAGAGGAAAAGAGAAAGAAAACATGCATACGATCCAAAAAAACGCACACACATTGAAGAGAAAGAAAGAGAAACTAAGGGAGCGTCGTAGGAAACTAATTAAAATTAAAAGACCTAAAGATCTAGCCGACGAGGAGTTGAACTGAAGACCTATTATTCAAGAGAGAAATGGCATAATCAATCTATCATACTTGGCATGGGTGATAGAAAGGTTATACCATTTATCTCTTTTTATTGGCACACACATCCACACACGCGCACACACACAGGAAGAAGAGAGTTATAACGTCGTAGGAAACTATTTTAAAAGACGTTAAAGATTAGGTTATATGTAGACTTACATTAAATTAGATTTAGGTTTATTTTTAACTAGATTTACATTTATTTAAGCTAGATTTAGATTTATGTTATATTAGATTAGATGCGGGTCTCCATAGACTGCGATGCCTGCATGAAGCGGGTGAAGAAAGCCCTCAATGGAATATAGGGTATTGCTGCCTTCTCTCATAGTGGGCTCCGTCGATCCAAAAGTACTGGTGAAATGTCTTCAGAAGATAGGGAAGAAGGTGGATCTTCAGGGCGGCAAGAGTCACTACATCCCCGACACAATGACCATCTAGACAACCTCTAGTCATTAGACTTACGTTAAATTAGATTTAGCTTTATTTTTAGTTAGATTTACGTTTATTTAGATTTACGCTTATTTACGTTAGATCGAGTCCACGCAAAAATTACTTACGGTTTAGGGTTTAGAGTTAGACGAACAGTGAAAAGATCTACTGTGAAAAGATGTTAAGATGAAGTGAAGTGCTACAGCTAGAGAAGAGGCAAAGGGATTTTGTCCACTACATGCAGTATCATGTAGACGTGGGTGTCTAGATTTCTTGTACCCACAAATATAGGTATTGACCAATAAAGACGAGATTATAACCCGGTGGTTCTGATCTCCGTGCACCTCTAGACCGAGGTGTGCGGGGATTGGACATGACTAGAGAATGTGAGGTAAAGAGAGAGAGAGAGAGAGAGAGAGAGAGAGAGAGATAAGACGAAGAATGCCAATAGAATATTAAATTTGTTGTCTAGGTTATAAGTTTTTTATCCTCATTATGAGTAGCGACGAAGATGTGGGACCGTCCAACCGAAACACCTATCTCTCAACGAGGGTCTTATGTCCTTGTAATCAATGCAAGCATGCTGTGCGACGGACAAGACGTGTTTCTTTGCAGCACGTTCGTGAATTTGGCGAGTTCGATCCATCTATTATAGATCGAGTTGTTGCCAATTATAACTCGTCGGACTCTGACGCTGGCCAACAAGCAGCAATCTTGCAACCCAATAGACGTATTCGCAGGCGCTTTGGTCAAGCAGCATATGTGAGGCCACAAGATGTAGCCTCTGACAGCTCGGGGGATGATCATGCAGAGCACATTCCCAACGAGGCAATGTTTGAGCCCGAGATTGATGAAATGATCGAGACGATCATGGATTCAGAAAGGCTTATCTATGATGATATGAAAAGTGAAGCCGATACATCATTGTATAATGGAGCACGTATGTCTAGATTGAAAGCACTCCTGGTTCTTCTCAACATGCAGGCAAAGTTTGGATGGAGTGACACTAGCGTCACAGCGCTTTTCAGGTGATCTATTACAATTAGTTTACTTTAATAGAACTCATGGTGTATAATGATCTGATAGATTTTTACACGACTGTATCATATTTTTATGTTGTGTAGATTGCTGAAAGAGCACATTCTACCAGCTGACAATGTGATGCCAGATTCCCGAGATGAAGCAAGAAAGATTTTGCGAAACTTGGGGATGGATTACAATTCTATCCACGCTTGTCCTAATGACTGCATTCTTTTCAGAGGGGAATACACAGACATGGAGAAGTGTCCGAAATGTGATTCCGAAAGATATCGAGTAGATCTCCACGGGACAAAAATTCCACAAAAGGTTTTGCGACATTTTCCTTTGCTTCCTCGCATCAAGCATTTCTTCGAATGTAAGTCCATGGCCGCCCTAGCATCATGGCATGAGGAGAATAAATCTTCGGATGGTGTGCTACGAATTCCTGCAGATTGCGCAGCCTGGAAACATATAGATGGAACATGGTCGGATTTTGCCAGGGAAGCTCGAAATTTGCGCTTAGGCCTGGCTATGGATGGCGTAAATCCATTTGGTCAAAGATCAACATCTTACAGTGTATGGCCCGTTGTCATCGTCAACTACAACATTCCCCCGTGGTTGACTACGAAGAAGGGGCACCTATGGCTAAGCTTGATTGTGCCAGGGCGATATAAAGTGGGGAATATGGATGTGTATCTTCGTCCACTATTGGAAGAGCTACAACAATTGTGGATTGGCATAGAGGTGGTGGATATGAGCCGACACACAGGACGACGGAATGCTTTGATCAGAGGTATTCTAATGTGGACCATGCATGACTATCCCGGGCTAACAGAATGCTCAGGTGATCTATTGACACTCCTCTCTCAGACACTGTAAATCTGGTTTTTCCCCATAGTTGATCTATTATCATGTGTATACATGCAGGGCTTCAAACAAGCGGATACAGAGCATGTGTCACATGTGGACCTAGACTGAATGCACGTAGGGCACCCTCACTGAAGAAGCAAATCTACGAAGGTCATCAAGCGTATCTTCCGGAGAATCATGTGTTACGCGACGGCTTTTTGGGAAGAGAGCCACCAAGGATGTCTGCACAAGCATGGTTAGAGCAGAAGGAGATGTGCGATGACGGATTGCCTCCAGGGATGAAGAGACTATCTCTATGGTACGAGTTACCATACTGGCCTCGACTCGTGATCAATCACTTGCTCGATCCAATGCACATATTCAAGAATGTGGGTAATCTACTATGGGACCATTTGACCGGCAAGAAAGATACTTTGGGAGCCAGAGTTGACCTTAGAAATGTGGATCGTATGGAGCAATATTGGCCGCAAACAGCGTCTGATGGATCGATAAAACTTCCTAAAGCACCATGGATTTTCACAGGAGCCCAAGAACGCAAAGTAAAAGAGGCCATTCGATCTTTGCGGACCCCCACTGGCGTAATGCACTCGCTCCGAACGTGTTTTACTAAAGAAGGAAAGCTTACCGGTTTGAAGTCACACGATTGGCATAAAATGTGTCAGGTACGTTCATAGTGGACTTTAATATCATTGCATAAAATGTGGACTTTAATATCATTGCTGCACATACTTTACAGTTTATTTTACCGGTTGCCATTGAGGGATGTTTGTCTCTCGACATCCGTAACACAATCTACAAACTTGCAAAGCTGGTGCAATGGATCTCACAAAAGGAGATCGACGTAGACTCCATACCATTCGCCAAACTAAATGCTGCGGAGCTTGTGTGCATGTTTGAGAAACATTTTCCTACTACAATGCTAACCATTCAGGTGCATCTTCTTATTCACATAGTTGATGAGGTGGAAATAGCTGGCACAGTTCATTCCAGATGGATGTTCTTCTTAGAGCGTTTCATGAAAACGCTTAAGGGATATGTGCGTCAAAAGGCACGTCCGGAGGGTAGCATGGCAGAAGGTTGGTTGGTATCAGAGTCCCTAGTGTACATTGGAGAGTGGCTAGACGGATTTGATAAATCCCGGGACACGCTATGGCGAACCATAGATGATGAGCGCATATCTGGGATTGTCATGTGCAATCTCGGTGTTGAGAAGAAGATGACGGAAGATCTAGAGGCTAAAATCAACCGATTTTGCATGCTTCACAATCCAGTGATGCAAAAGTGGATTTCACAATATGAGGATGCAAAGCAAGAGCGACAAAGGGCACGAATCGAGTGGAGACGGGGAAGACGACCACCGATGCACTATCCAGCGGTTCTGGAGAGCCTACCAACCTTCATGAGCTTAAGATGGTTGCACAACCAATTGAAAAGCGCACAACAATGCGGTGACGAAGTGACTGAAGAAGAGTGGGAGTACTCTCGGGGTTGCGCGACCAAGGTAAGTTTGCAATGTACGACTAGCAAGTGACTTTATTTATAAACATTTGAACGGCCACTCATAATCTTTGTTCGTTGTAGTATAAGTCATACACAGCAGCATGGTGTAAAGGTCGACATTTTAGGGTGGAACGAATCGACAAAAAGCGTTTTACTCAAGATTGTGGAATCATGGCAAAATTTGAACAGTCTAGTCGACGACGTTCCTCTGATGCAGATCCCGTGGTGGCGGAACTCACTTACTTCGGCACGCTGCAAGAGATTTTGAGGATCGATTACAGAGGATTTTTTGTCGACTTGTTCGACGTGCAATGGTTCAAGATAATCATGGAGGGTCGAAACGCTACTGTGCGTAGAGGAGAGTCTGGTTTTCTTGAGGTGGATTCTACTAAGAAATGGACTGACCTAAGAGACACTTTCGTACTACCCGAGCATTGTGAACAAGTAAGTATATATAAAATAGTTAACATCCCCCTTTTACAAGTTATGTGCTTGAAAGCTCTCATGTAAGTTATGTGGCTTTGGCAGGTAGTATTTCATCCTACAAAGTCTACATCAAACTGGTGGTACGTCATAGAGTTAGCCCCTCGTAGTGCAAGGACGTATGAAGGCTACCATGTGCCAATCACAACGACATCAATGGAGGAGATCAGAGAAGATGCTCAATCAGAAGCCGCTGCGGTGGTGCCAGACGAGCATCAAGATGCTACTGCTCTATATGGGGTGCATGCAGAGGAGCTACAAAATGAAACAGAGGATATGTGTTTAAACGGAGAGCTCTATATAGATATAGGAAGTTATGCTGAGTTATGCGAGGATGAGAGAGAGATCTCTTAAAGCCACAAATATTGTATTTGAACAATTTTGCTCCGTGCTGTAAAAGCTCTAGCTCTCTAAGTAGCTTCCATGGTGTGTAACGCTCTTTTCTACTCGCGCTCACATCTTTTGATTGAAAATTCTGAGTTTTCGACTTGCCTCTTCTACCACTCGATTCATTGCGTCATTGTATTTATATGCGTCATTACGTCATTGTATTTAATGGTCTTTGCGTCATTGTCTACTCTATTCATTCAATATTAAGTTTAAATATTCGTGTGTTTAATGCAGGTATGGATGATGAGGAGTTTCTTTCTTCTTTGTCACCGCAGCAGAGACAGTGGTACGTGGAGCGTCATCGCTCTGGCGCATCATCGCGCGTTCCTACACCATCCGCATCTCCCTCTCTTTTGGAGCATTCGGCGCGCTCCGAAGCTTCGGCGTCGACGAGACGAGCGTCACACTCTTCTAGACACCGGCGCTCTAGTGGTGGCGGTGGCGGTTGTTGTGGGGATTCCGCCACCGATGCCTCCACACCGCTTCGTGTTCGACGAGGCTCTTTACCCTCCCCTTCTTTGCCCGCCCCCACACCAGCCACAGCATCGCCGTCTACGCCAGGTTTTGCACGGCTGACTGTTCCTAGAAGCTACACACCTCTACCTACTCCGCCAGGAGCCACCCCACTCGACACTCCTCGCTTCGGGGCCCAGACGCCGGTGGAGACACCTGACGTCCGTACCCCCATCGACACGCCGCTAGAGACCCCTGCCGGGACACCCAGGTTCACGCGTCACCGGCCAGAGGGCTTGCCTTACTCCGTCGACATCAGCGGCGGCATCATCATGGATGATGACGGCAAGAAGGTGATCTCGCGCATGCGTGGTCTTTGCTCTCAGCTGTTTAGACACTATATACTAAACAAATGGAGTGAAGTACCAAGTGATTTAAAAAACAGAGTCATCAGCATACTTCATGATGAGTTTCCCGTTCCAACACGGGATCAGCGCTTCAATGAAGACCTGATGAAGATTCGAATGCGCGAATACTGCAAACACAAGCGTTCCGAAGTGCAAAAAGCAATCAAGAATGGGTGGAATAGGCCAGATTGGCTGGCCAAAGAAGATTGGAAGAATGCGAAGAAAGCAGCGCGCGAGAATCCCGACAAGTGGAAGCAACAAAAGGATGCAGCCAGAGCGCGAGTAGAGGCAGGGAGCTCGCACCACTTGGGGAGCGGTGGATGGGCATCATTTGAGGCCGATTTTGTAAGTCTTTTCACATTGCTCTTTATGCATGTTCGATAGTTTAGGGTTTATGAGTTTTTTAGTTCTAACATAATGAAATCTTTGTATGTTTTGACAGTGGTCGATGACAGGACGTGATCCCACACCGTACGAGCACGAGTACGCAGGCAGGAAGGGCTTAAACGCCCTGATGGACATTCTCAGTTCTCGCAGCGGCATGGTTAGTATTAGGGTTTACTCTTTTTTATTTTTTGTATTGTTTTATAAATGTCGTTATATGTTTATACTTACTGAAAACTGTCTTATTGTCTTTTTTTGCAGAATCCGACAGATACGCCGCTTGGACGCGATGAGACGTCTGATTAGACGACGTCAGTTTAGCCGTATCTAGATAGCATTAGTTTAGGGTTTCTCATAGCTTATGTATCATGAGACGGATTTTATACGTCTTTTTGAACCATGTATATTATTACATTTGTCACCGCAATTCCTTGTGCCAATCAATTCTTTATGCCTATGATGTTGTACAATTGTCATTATTACATTTGCCAATCAATTCAGTTTGTCTATGATGTGTACAATTGTCAATTTTGCAAACAATGCGTCTTGTGGGTGACTATTTTGGGTCTATTATTTACCTTTGCACTTTTTTTAAAAAGTGAATCAAGTACAATATGGTTGATGGGTGGCAGGCATTCAATGTCCTGCCACCAAAAAAATATTCTCTCAGGCGTCGCTATATGCGTCGCTATTTATGGCTCTGTAGCGTCGCTATATGCGTCGCTATACTCTTCTGTGAGAGCGTCGCTATAAGCGTCGCTATAGGCGTCGCTATAAGCGTCGCTATATAGCGACGTCTATAGCGACGCCTATAGCGACGCCTATAGCGACGCATATAGCGACGCTCTCGTAGCGACGCTTATAGCGACGCCGGGGGTTATAAAAACCCAGTGTATTTCCGTCGCTAAGAGCGTCACAAGAACACATAACCTCTTGTAGTGTTTGGCCAGCCAATCTGGCCTGTTCCATCCATGCTTGATTGCTTTTTGCACTTCGGAACGCTTGTGTTTGCAGTATTCGCGCATTCGAATCTTCATCAGGTCTTCATTGAAGCGCTGATCCCATGTTGGAACGGGAAACTCATCATGAAGTATGCTGATGACTCTGTTTTTTAAATCACTTGGTACTTCACTCCATTTGTTTAGTATGTAGTGTCTAAACAGCTGAGAGCAAAGACCACGCATGCGCGAGATCACCTTCTTGCCATCATCATCCATGATGATGCCGCCGCTGAAGTCGACGGAGTAAGGCAAGCCCTCTGGCCGACGACGCGTGAACCTAGGTGTCCCGGCAAGGGTCTCTAGCGGCGTGTCGATGGGGGTACGGACGTCAGGTGTCTCCACCGGCGTCTGGGCCCCGAAGCGAGGAGTGTCGAGTGGGGTGGCTCCTGGCGGAGTAGGTAGAGGTGTGTAGCTGCTAGGAATAGTCAGCCGTGCAAAACCTGGCGTAGATGGCGATGCTGTGGCTGGTGTGGGGGCGGGCAAAGAAGGAGAGGGTAAAGAGCCTCGTCGAACACGAGGCGGTGTGGAGGCATCGGCGGTGGAATCCCCACAACAACAGCCACCGCCACCACTAGAGCGCCGGTGTCTAGACGAGTGTGAAGATCGTCTCGTCGACACCGAAGCTTCGGAGTGCGCCGAATGCTCCGAAAGAGAGGGAGATGCGGATGGAGTAGGAACGCGCGATGATGCGCCAGAGCGATGACGCTCCACGTACCACTGTCTCTACTGCAGTGACAAAGAAGAAAGAAACTCCTCATCATCCATACCTGCATTAAACACACGAATATTTAAACTTAATATTGAATGAATAGAGTAGACAATGACGCAAAGACCATTAAATACAATGACGTAATGACGCATATAAATACAATGACGCAATGAATTGAGTGATAGAAGAGGCAAGTCGAAAACTCAGAATTTTCAATCAAAAGATGTGAGCGCGAGTAGAAAAGAGCGTTATACACCATGGAAGGTACTTAGAGAGCCAGAGCTTTTACAACACGGAGCAAAATTGTTCAAATACAATATTTGTGGCTTTAAGAGATCTCTCTCTCATCCTCGCATAACTCAGCATAACTTCCTATATCTATATAGAGCTCTCCGTTTAAACACATAACCTCTGTTTCATTTTGTAGCTCCTCTGCATGCACCCCATATAGAGTAGTAGCATCTTGATGCTCGTCTGGCACCACCGCAGCGGCTTCTGATTGAGCATCTTCTCTAATCTCCTCCATTGATGCCGTTGTGATTGGCACATGGTAGCCTTCATACATCCTTGCACTACAAGGGGCTACCTCTATGACGTACCACCAGTTTGATGTAGACTTTGTAGGATGAAATAATACCTGCCAGAGCCACATAGCTTACATGAGAGCTTTCAAGCACATAACTTGAGCATTCTGTTAGCCCGGGATAGTCATGCATGGTCCACATTAGAATGCCTCTGATCAAAGCATTCCGTCGTCCTGTGTGTCGGCTCATATCCACCACCTCTATGCCAATCCACAATTGTTGTAGCTCTTCCAATAGTGGACGAAGATACACATCTATATTCTCCACTTTATATCGCCCTAGCACAATCAAAATTAGCCATAGGTGCCCCTTCTTCGTAGTCAACCACGGGGGAATGTTGTAGTTGACGATGACAACGGGCCATACACTGTAAGATATTGATCTTTGACCAAATGGATTTACGCCATCCATAGCCAGGCCTAAGCGCAAATTTTGAGCTTCCCTGGCAAAATCCGACCATGTTTCATCTATATGTTTCCAGGCTACGCAGTCTGCAGGAATTCGTAGCACACCATCCAAAGATTTATTCTCCTCATGCCATGATGCTAGGGCGGCCATGGACTTACATTCGAAGAAATGCTTGATGCGAGGAAGCAGAGGAAAATGTCGCAAAACCTTTTGTGGAATTTTTTTCCCGTGGAGATCTACTCGATATCTTTCGGAATCACATTTCGGACACTTCTCCATGTCTATGTATTCCCCTCTAAAAAGAATGCAGTCATTAGGACAAGCGTGGATAGAATTGTAATCCATCCCCAAGTTTCGCAAAATCTTTCTTGCTTCATCTCGGGAATCTGGCATCACATTGTCAGCTGGTAGAATGTGCTCTTTCAGCAATCTACACAACATAAAAATATGATACAGTCGTGTAAAAATCTATCAGATCATTATACACCATGAGTTCTATTAAAGTAAACTAATTGTAATAGATCACCTGAAAAGCGCTGTGACGCTAGTGTCACTCCATCCAAACTTTGCCTGCATGTTGAGAAGAACCAGGAGTGCTTTCAATCTAGACATACGTGCTCCATTATACAATGATGTATCGGCTTCACTTTTCATATCATCATAGATAAGCCTTTCTGAATCCATGATCGTCTCGATCATTTCATCAATCTCGGGCTCAAACATTGCCTCGTTGGGAATGTGCTCTGCATGATCATCCCCCGAGCTGTCAGAGGCTACATCTTGTGGCCTCACATATGCTGCTTGACCAAAGCGCCTGCGAATACGTCTATTGGGTTGCAAGATTGCTGCTTGTTGGCCAGCGTCAGAGTCCGACGAGTTATAATTGGCAACAACTCGATCTATAATAGATGGATCGAACTCGCCAAATTCACGAACGTGCTGCAAAGAAACACGTCTTGTCCGTCGCACAGCATGCTTGCATTGATTACAAGGACATAAGACCCTCGTTGAGAGATAGGTGTTTCGGTTGGACGGTCCCAAATCCTCGTCACTACTCATAATGAGGATAAAAATCTTATAACCTGGACAACAAATTTAATATTCTATTGGCATTCTTTGTCTTATCTCTCTCTCTCTCTCTCTCTCTCTCTCTCTCTCTCTCTCTCTCTCTCTCTCTCTCTACCTCACATTCTCTAGTCATGTCCAATCCCCGCACACCTCGGTCTAGAGGTGCACGGAGATCAGAACCACCGGGTTATAATCTCGTCTTTATTGGCCAATACCTATATTTGTGGGTACAAGAAATCTACAGACCCACGTCTACATGATACTGCATGTAGTGGACAAAACCCCTTTGCCTCTTCTCTAGCTATAGCACTTCACAGCATCTTAACATCTTTTCACAGTAGATCTTTTCACTGTTCGTTTAACTCTAAACCCTAAACCGTAAGTAATTCTTGCGTGGACTCGATCTAACGTAAATAAGCGTAAATTAAATCTAAATAAACGTAAATCTAACTAAAAATAAACCTAAATCTAATTTAACGTAAGTCTACATCTAACCTAATCTTTAACGTCTTTTGGGATAGTTTCCTACGACGTTAAAACTCTCTTCTTCTTTTGTGTGTGTGTGTGTGTGTGTGTGGGTAAACCTAAATAAACCTAAGTCTAATCTAATATAACATAAATCTAAATCTAACGTAAATTATGTTATATTAAAAACAAAGAACTAAACTAACAGGGATTATAAGAACCTTAAAACTGATTTAACACATAATTTTTCACATAACTCGGCAAGAGTTGGCATTCTCATCACTAAAGATGTGAGAGTTAACTTCCGGCGGTGACGCTGCCTCATCTCCATCCACATCTGACGACAGCAATTGGCCCTTTGGACCGTTCTTGCTCTTGTTACTAACTTTGAAGTTGTTGTTGAATGACTAGAGGTTGTCTAGATGGTCATTGTCGAGGATGTAGTGACTCTTGCCGCCCTGAAGATCCACCTTCTTCCCTATCTTCTGAAGACATTTCACCAGTACTTTTGGATCGACGGAGCCCACCATGAGTGAAGGCAGCAATACCCTATATTCCATTGAGGGCTTTCTTCACCCGCTTCATGCAGGCATCGCAGTCTATGGAGACCTAAATCTAATCTAATATAGCGTAAATCTAAATCTAGCGTAAATAAACGTAAATCTAACTAAAAATAAAAATAAATCTAATCTAATTTAACTTAAATAAACCTAAATCTAATTTAACGTAAGTCTACATCTAACCTAATCTTTAACGTCTTTTAGGATAGTTTCCTACGACGTTATAACTCTCTTCTTCTTGTGTGTGTGCGCGTGTGTGGATGTGTGTGCCAATAAAAAGAGATAAATGGTATAACCTTTCTATCACCCATGCCAAGTATGATAGATTGGTTATGCCATTTCCCTCTTGAATAATAGGTCTTGAGTTCAACTCCTCGTCGGCTAGATCTTTAGGTCTTTTAATTTTAATTAGTTTCCTACGACGTTAAATTAGTTTCTCTCTCTTTTTCTCTCAATGTGTGTGCGTTTTTTTGTTTATGCATGTTTTCTCTCTCTTTTCCTCTCTCAATGTGTGCGTTTTTTGTTTATGCATGTTCTCTCTCTCCTTTCCTCTCTCAATGTGTGCATTTTTTGTTTATGCATGTTCTCTCTCTCTCTCTCTTTTCCTCTCTCAATGTGTGTGTGCATTCTTTGTTTATGTATGTGTGTGTGCGTTTTTGTTTATGTTTGTACTCTCTCTCTCTCTCTCTCTCTCTCTCTCTCTCTCTCTCTCTCAAAAACACTGTGTGTGTGTGTGTGTGTGTGTGTGTGTGTGTGTGTGTGTGTGTGTGTGTGAGAGAGAGAGAGAGAGAGGGAGAGAGAAAGAGGGGAAGGGAACATGAGAGTGAGGAGAGGGAAGGAGCATACCTGGCTCTCCTTCCTCTCCTCGTGTGTGTGTGTGTGTGTGTGTGTGTGTGTGTGTGTGTGTGTGTGGAGAAGAAAGAGAGAGAGAGAGAGAGAGGGAGGGAGAGCGTTACCTGCTCCTTGTTTGAGGGCGCCGAAAAACTCAGATCTGAGATCTAAGTTTTTGGGCGCTCTCTGTTATTTTTTTTAGCCCAGCCGGCGTCGCTATGAGCGTCGCAAATTTACTTGTAAATTTGCGACGCTTATAGCGACGCCGATAATTTTTTTTTTGAGCGTCGCTGTGTGAGCGTCGCTAATATGAATAGCCTCTTGTAGTGGGCCTAGCTTTGAGCTTACTATTTATGCTTAAGAAGCTAGTGATAATCATTGTAAGTAGAGTAAGCTCTTCTTGATTAATCTAATTCCTATTTTCTCATTAGTCTACTTCTTCTCCACATTTCATTATGTCATGAGGTAGTATTACACTCTCATTATTCTAGATTTGAGAGAGATGTGTACTTCTTGCTATTAACCACTCATATTCTTCTAGAAGCATTTGATTTGTAATGTTTAGCATCACTAATTAGGTTGATTAAGTTGGGTATTAATCTTGTAATTAGTGTGTGTGCCCTATTGTTTGCTTATGTGTAGATAGGTTTTATGAAACTCTAGCACCATTCACCTTGTGTATGTAGCTATTGATGAAGTGCCATGATTGACATGTGGTGATTGGAGAGGCCAACACCAATGTAATTAGTGCGTGATTATCATTAGTGTGCTTGGGGTTGCTAGTTTATGGTAAGTCGGACTTCGGTGGACTTGATGTGTGTAGGAGTTGATTGATTAGTGATTAGAGTAGGTATAGAGTTAGTCTTGCCATGGCTATTCTCTACTTGCATTGGAAAGGTGATTTCTTGAATCCTCTATTTCTATTCATCTGATGCTCGTGCTTCCATACCCTATCCGGGTTGCCGATCCACGGATTTGATAATTTTGTGTGGGTTGCAATTAGCTCGTACTACAATGCCTCCCAACATTTGGCGCCATTGCCGGGGATCGATAACCTAAGCTAGTGAGTATAGAATGTTTAGAATAGAGTAATTTCCCTACTAATTTCTCGGTTTTTGAGTGTGTGTAACTCAATTTTGGTGTGATTTGATGATGTTTGTGCAAGTAATTGATGCTAATTATTGAGTTATGGATACCCTAAACCCCCAATTTCACTAATTTCATACTAACCCTTACTAATTTTGCTTCATTTCCATGCTAATTGTACTAATTTCTACTAACTTTGCTAACCTAACCGCTAACATTTGAAGTGTAATGTATGATTAATCCCCTTGTAAGAGGTGTAATCATTACTCTAATCAAATTAATTGTGCTAATTTATGTCTAATTTGATGATTTGAGTGTTTGATTTTTTGACCTACAATGGTCAATTTTGGAGCCGATTTGATGGTGCATACACTTGTGTGTGCGATGATGCTTCTTTGCATGGAGCAAAGGAATAGCTTGGAGTGTAATTACGATGTAAGTGCACTCACTTGCTCATGTTAAAATGTGGTTCAATGTTGCTAATTATTTGCTAAAATTAGGTGTGTAACTCAATTGACCTACATTGCACCTAATTTGACACACCTGGAATGAAATTGATGGTCAAATTTTGACTAATGAACCTTGTGTGTATCAAAATAATTCTTAATTCTCATCAAGAAATCATGTGTGTGCATAAATATCATTGTGTGTGTGCATGCACCAAAGAGGAAAAAAACTGTCAAAAAATTCAAGTGTGTGTGCACCTAATCTTGAGTGTGTGCATGCATAAAAATTGATAACATTGATGATGCATAAGTATGCAATCATGTAAGTGATATGTATACCAAGCTAATTCAATCATTAGATAAGCCTAATTGCCAAAAATTTGGGCAAAATTTGAGTGTGTCTGCCTATCCAAAACCACTTGATTTTCTATGATTGATAGTCAATTAGGGCACCTAAATGATTTTTTATTGTGAAATGATCTTGAAAAGTGTGTGCAATCATTAGGTGTAAGCTTAAATGCATTGCCAATTGAGCCAAATTTCATCATTTGTGCTTAACTTTTGAGTGTGTGCATTACTTGATTAGGGAAAAATAGTGCTAAATTTTTAGAAATTAAGCATGCATGCACTCACTTATGCTTGATTGAGTTTGCAATTTGAGCATTGCAATGTGGAATTGATGTAATTTTTGCATAAAATTTTGGCCTAAATTTGGGTGTGTGCTTAATCAATGGCATGTGCAATCCGGTGCTTGAATGAATAATTGGTACTTTTTACCAATTATAATTATTAAATTGGCCAAATAATTAATGTGTGTGTCTATGCAATAGCATGATCTATCCAATAAGAAAATGAATAATTGGTGCCACCACTAATCATGATGATTGAAAGACCTAAAATATTGATGTGTATTAACGCAATTGAAAATGCTTTTATGAATTACTATTGCTATGAATGCCAATGGGGTATGGTATTTCTGAATTCCATATGAATCAAAAGTGTGTAGCAACGTGATGACAAACCAATTGAGGTTTGGATGATTTTGGGAAAACAAGTTATGAGCAATTCGAGATTGCAACGATTGATAATTGGATGAACAAGGCAATATAGCATAACATTGGGAGTGCTCAAGATTCAAGTGTGTGTAGCCATGCAAACCAAGATGACAAATCCAATTGGATTTGAGCAATTTGAAATTTTGATGGATGATCAATAGAAGATTGCAATGGTTGAAAATCAAGTTCAAGTTATTGAAAAAAAGTTGTGCTTGGGTGCATTGCTCAATTGAGGTAAAATTTGGGAACTTTGGAGCATGCATACATTCTCATTAGAGCAATTGAATCTTTTGCGTAAATCTTGGTTTATAATTGCATTCTTAATGTCAAATGTGATGCAAACAATCCAATTTAGCTTACATGGAGGAATTTGAGAAAAACGTTATGATATATATGGAGTGTGCCATTTGGTAGCTTGGGTGAAATAGACTTATAAATGCTTCACTAAGGCTAGCATTAAAGGAAGAAAATGGTTTGCCATGAGATTCACACACACACACACACACACTCGTGATCCACCGCGGGAATGTTCTCCAAGAGAGAGTATTAACTTTTTAAAATTTTTTAAAAAAAAGAGAGGAAGAACTAATCGTATGCCAGCTCTTTTTGTTTTTGTCGCTACCCACTATCCAAAGAATCTTTTCAACTTGGCTCAGCTGAGTCGGCCCTGCATTGGCGCGCACACATATAGCCGCATACACACACACCGCCTTGCTCGACTCAGTCGCCTGTTGCAAGTTGGAGACACGCACACACCTCGCCTTGGCTTGTAGCACTCTCACACAACACACACACCCTTTAGTGGGTGCAATATTATCTAGCGGCCCCACATTTTTTATCTCGGCTCAACCAGGCCCCACTTGCCCGCTTCACTCCTGCTCTCCTGATTTAACCAAACCCACATGATGGGACCTACATAAGTCACCAGCAGCATGACCCAGACCCCGCCAACTTCCAAACTTGGCTCGAGCTCAAACACACACACAAAAGCTGGCCCGTTTGCAGTTTTGACGACGCAGTAGCTGGCGATGTCGAGTGGACCCACACACACGATTCCTGATACCCTCGTGCCAACCCATTACACTAGCACTAGCCGTCACACACACAACCCCCTGGCTTGACTCACACACGCACACAAGCTGTCTCTCTTAACCAGGCCAAGAAGCCGTTGACACAGCCAAGAAGCCGTTGACACAGCACACAACTTCGGCTGCCACTAGACTGAGCATCTGCGTTGTGCCTAGGAATCCACGATGCCACTGATCATCTTGTGAGTAGTGAACATCTATGCATACTAGCACATTGGCACACAACTCACAACCGAACTCCTTCTCTGCTCCTCAGTCCGCCACAGTCGGGACTCGTGCAAATTTTCCACTCCAGCAAGCTAAAGATGAAAATGAAAAAAACAAAATAAAAATAAAAATAAAAAGAAAAGAATTACTATCATCAAGAAGTGATTCCCACCTTGGTGAGCGCGAAATATCAAGATGAATGGTCGCGAGCCTATTCAGGCGTCAAAATTTTGGTTCGCCCAATCTTACATTAACGGGATCAATAGTTTGCACATTGTGGAGTTTATTTTTATTGCTATCATTTGTGAGAGACTGAGCTACCCACCTTATATTTATTCATTGGACAATCACGTATTCTCCTTTTTATGAGTTGTATGAAAAAACTTGTTATTTAAGAGCAAAAGCGTGGACATTGATTCTATGTGATGATTGTAAGCACTTTCATGCATAAAGGAATCTCATTGCATCTAATTGTTTGTCTTATGTATTGGATAAGTGCCAGCTATCTTGATTGAAAACTTTGTTGCAAAGAAATAAAAAAAATTCATGATTGTGATTCACTTTGAGAACTACTATTGCTAATGCTTTAATGCTTGGAAAGTGTGCATTAAACTTTGGACTTGGCATTGTTATGCATCCTTTAGGTGCTTGATTTGATTGCAAATCACTACATAGCACTGACCATTGAGATTCTTTGAATGATCAAGAGTGAGCAGTATCATTTCGGATTTATGATTAAGCTCGTTCTTTTTGGTGCTTGATGTGCATGTATGAATGCTTTGGCACTAATAATTGTGCATTGTTTTGAAGGAAAATTGGCCAATGGCTCGACATCGGGTTGTGCTTAACCAATTAAGAGACATCAAAATTTGCTTCATCCTAAACTCTCTTTTTCTTTTGATATGTATGCCAAATATGTGAGCATGGTTTTGGGAGAATGGTCATAGAATTGCATTAAATTGTGGGTTTGCTCTTGAGCATAATATGGTGCTATGAATTACAATTTGGATTTGACATTGCTTGTACATTTTGGTGCTTGAATTGAATGAAAACATTGGAAAGCACTAAAACCAAGCTTGTTTGATGGACAAGAGAGGGCAGTAAAATTTTGGGGTTGTGGTTGATCGTGCAGTTTTTAGTGCTTACTTTGAATGACAAATGCTTTGAAGCACTAATGATTTGAATTTTTTTGAAGGGATGTGGCAAGGTTGTACTCTCATTGATCCAAGAAGGGGTCATCATTGCAAAATATTGCAAAATTTGGATAGTTAGAGCCATTCCAATTGTTTGGATTAAAAGTTGTATATATGCTAACTCATAGCTTGGTCGAAAGTTAAATTTTTTCATTTTGAGCTAGTTGTTAGCCAACTTTTTGAAAAGCTTAAAAATGTAAAATTTGGCTTTGAAGAGCCACTTCATTTCATCAAAGTTGATTATTTTTTAGCTCTTCACTTGTTTTAAATTCCATACTTCAAGTGAGCTAGAAACTAGTCAACTTTTGAATCATGCATGAGAGACTTTAAATTGCAAAATTTGCTTATGTAGAAGCATTTTATATCTCTCATTGTTGATATGTATGCATAAACTTTCTATCAAAGAGCATCATGGGCATAACCAAAGGCATTTTTTTCCCTTGGGTTTTTTTCCCTTTGGCAAATTCGGGTATGCAAGACCTTAGCTTTAGGTTTTCATTAATGTTTTTTTGTGTGCATTTGGCTTTCAATAAATGTCTTTTGTAGCTTGTGTTTACACTTAGCTTCAAAAATCTTCTTTTGCAAATGAAAAAGATCAAGAGGCTTCTCTACAAAGGGGATCTTGCTCAAGGATGCACAAAGAGCATGAATAGGTGTAATCCTTCCATGATTTTACTCTTTTGTTTATCTCTTCATTCTCTTGCTTGGCTTAAGTGAAATTTTGCTTCTAAGCTATGGTTCTTTCATGTTCAAAAGCTAGGCATCCTAAAGTTTCAACACTTTGCTTTGTGAAAATTAAATCATCAAAAAATTAGGTTTTATGTGTGCTTATCATAGGTAATTGACCTTGACCTTAGGTTAATGTAGGTTCATTTCTCATTAGTCCTAAACTCTTAGTGATAGTTTTAATACTCCATTCATTTTTAACATGACTTAGGGCTATGATTAAGCTTTAGTCCTTCAGTCCAATTGCCATAAAAATCTCATGTTGGAAGCAATAAAAAAGTGCTAAAAAATGAAACAATGAAGCAAAAAAGTGTGAGGAAAAAGTAGCAAAAATGCTACTAGACACATGCAAAGAAAATCTCTAGGTTATGTTGAGTCTTTGTGAGACCTAGTGCCTTATTGGCACTTGGTAGGCAAGGGGAATCACCTTGGCTCGCTTGGTCAAGGCCCTAAATCGATGCCCTGGGCTGATAGGGGTTAGTTGTCCCCTTGGTAGGCTAGTAGGCTTTTGGAACACCTTCTTGAGGGTTCAAGGAGCCGAGAGTCGTACCTAGACTTTCCTCAAGGTGGTAGCCTTATATTGTGCTTTAATTTTTCAATGAATATTAAAAAACAAAACTTTGATGAGCTTCAAAAAGCTATGACAATGTACTAATAGACTAGAAGCTTTTTTATAGCCCATAGACATGCTAAACTTGAATGATTTATTAAAATTGGTCACATAGTTTTTAGGCTAATAGGTTTATGAACTTGCATTAGCCTAGGGTCTTAATTGATTGCTTGTGTTTCATGCATAAAATTGAAATTTCAAGTGGTTTAATCTTCACAATAGTATAGGTGAATCCTCATATGAGAACATAGTAGATGTTAGCCAATTTGCAGATGTGGAAGACCTGGAGGAAGAGGAAGAGAGTGTGAAAAACCAAGAAGGTGGCCCAGTTTTTTTGGAGAAGCAAGAGGATGAGGATGCTGATATGGAGTCAGGCTATGGTGATTATGATGATGGTGCAAGCTCCATCTTTTGAGAGACAGGTAAAGGGGATAGCTTGGAGAATGAGTCCACATCCTATGGCAAGTAAACGGAGCCCGATGAAGCTGAGCTGGTACAGTGAAGCTATCTAATGTTGTGCATGAAGCTATGTTGGTAGGCAATGTGAATGAAGAGGAGGTGAAAGTGTCCAAGCATGGAGAGGAGAACATGCAAATGAAGGTACCAGCACTACAAGAGGCTATTCATATTAGCGACGCTCACACAGCGACGCTCAAAAAAAAAATTCTCGGCGTCGCTATGAGCGTCGCAAATTTCTTTGTTAATTTGCGACGCTCATAGCGACGCCGGCTGGGCTAAAAAAATAACCGAGCGCGCCCAAAAACTCAGATCTCAGATCTGAGTTTTTCGGCACCCTCAAGCAAGGAGCAGGTAACGCTCTCTCTCTCTCTCTCTCTCTCTCTCTCTCTCTCTCTCTCTCTCTCTTTTTCTTCTCCACACACACACACACACACACACACACGAGGAGAGGAAGGAGAGCCAGGTATGCTCCTTCCCTCTTCTCATTCTCATGTTCCCTTCCCCTCTTTCTCTCTCCCTCTCTCTCTCTCTCACACACACACATACACACACACACACATAGTGTTTTTGAAAGAGAGAGAGAGAGAGAGAGAGAGAGAGAGAGTACAAACATAAACAAAAACGCACACACACATACATAAACAAAGGATGCACACACACATTGAGAGAGGAAAAGAGAGAGAGCATGCATAAACAAAAAACGCACGCATTGAGAGAGGAAAAGAGAGAGAGAGAACATGCATAAACAAAAAACGCACACATTGAGAGAGGAAAAGAGAGAGAAAACATGCATACGATCCAAAAAAACGCACACACATTGAGAGAGAAAGAGAGAGACACTAATTTAACGTCGTAGGAAACTAATTAAAATTAAAAGACCTAAAGATCTAGCCGACGAGGAGTTGAACTCAAGACCTATTATTCAAGAGGGAAATGGCATATTCAATCTATCATACTTGGCATGGGTGATAGAAAGGTTATACCATTTATCTCTTTTTATTGGCACACACATCCACACACGCGCACACACACAAGACGAAGAGAGTTATAACGTCGTAGGAAACTATCTTAAAAGACGTTAAACATTAGGTTATATGTAGACTTACATTAAATTAGATTTAGGTTTATTTTTAACTAGATTTACGTTTATTTACGCTAGATTTAGATTTACGTTATATTAGATTAGATTTAGGTCTCCATAGACTGCGATGCCTGCATGAAGCGGGTGAAGAAAGCCCTCAATGGAATATAGGATATTGCTGCCTTCACTCATGGTGGGCTCCGTCGATCCAAAAGTACTCGTGAAATGTCTTCAAAAGATAGGGAAGAAGGTGGATCTTCAGGGCGGCAAGAGTCACTACATCCCCGACACAATGACCATCTAGACAACCTCTAGTCATTCAACAGCAACTTCAAAGTTAGTAACAAGAGCAAGAACGGTCTAAAGGGCCAATTGCTGTCGTCAGATGTGGATGGAGATGAGGCAGCGTCACCGCCGGAAGTTAACTCTCACATCTTTAGTGATGAGAATGCCAACTCTTGCCGAGTTATGTGAAAAATTATGTGTTAAATCAGTTTTAAGGTTCTTATAATCCCTGTTAGTTTAGTTCTTTGTTTTTAATATAACATAATTTACGTTAGATTTAGATTTATGTTATATTAGATTAGACTTAGGTTTATTTAGGTTTACCCACACACACACACACACACACACACACAAGAAGAAGAGAGTTTTAACGTCGTAGGAAACTATCCCAAAAGACGTTAAAGATTAGGTTAGATGTAGACTTACGTTAAATTAGATTTAGGTTTATTTTTAGTTAGATTTACGTTTATTTAGATTTACGCTTATTTACATTAGATCGAGTCCACGCAAGAATTACTTACGGTTTGGGGTTTAGGGTTAGACGAACAGTGAAAAGATCTACTGTGAAAAGATGTTAAGATGCTGTGAAGTGCTACAGCTAGAGAAGAGGCAAAGGGGTTTTGTCCACTACATGCAGTATCATGTAGACGTGGGTGTGTAGATTTCTTGTACCCACAAATATAGGTATTGACCAATAAAGACGAGATTATAACCCGGTGGTTTTGATCTCCGTGCACCTCTAGACCGAGGTGTGCGGGGATTGGACATGACTAGAGAATGTGAGGTAAAGAGAGAGAGAGAGAGAGAGAGATAAAACGAAGAATTCCAATAGAATATTAAATTTGTTGTCCAGGTTATAAGTTTTTTATCCTCATTATGAGTAGTGACAAGGATGTGGGACCGTCCAACCGAAACACCTATCTCTCAACGAGGGTCTTATGTCCTTGTAATCAATGCAAGCATGCTGTGCGACGGACAAGACGTGTTTCTTTGCAGCACGTTCGCGAATTTGGCGAGTTCGATCCATCTATTATAGATCGAGTTGTTGCCAATTATAACTCGTCGGACTCTGACGCTGGCCAACAAGCAGCAATCTTGCAACCCAATAGACATGTTCGCACGCGCTTTGGTCAAGCAGCATATGTGAGGCCACAAGATGTAGCCTCTGACAGCTCGGGGGATGATCATGCAGAGCACATTCCCAACGAGGCAATGTTTGAGCCCGAGATTGATGAAATGATCGAGACGATCATGGATTCAGAAAGGCTTATCTATGATGATATGAAAAGTGAAGCCGATACGCCATTGTATAATGGAGCACGTATGTCTAGATTGAAAGCACTCCTGGTTCTTCTCAACATGCAGGAAAAGTTTGGATGGAGTGACACTAGCGTTACAGCGCTTTTCAGGTGATCTATTACAATTAGTTTACTTTAATAAAACTCTAAATGTATAATGATCTGATAGATTTTTACACGACTGTATCATATTTTTATGTTATGTAGATTGCTGAAAGAGCACATACTACCAGCTGACAATGTGATGCCAGATTCCCGAGATGAAGCAAGAAAGATTTTGCAAAACTTGGGGATGGATTACAATTCTATCCACGCTTGTCCTAATGACTGCATTCTTTTCAGAGGGGAATACATAGACATGGAGAAGTGTCCGAAATGTGATTCCGAAAGATATCGAGTAGATCTCCACGGGACAAAAATTCCACAAAAGGTTTTGTGACATTTCCCTCTGCTTCCTCGCATCAAGCATTTCTTCGAATGTAAGTCCATGGCCGCCCTAGCATCATGGCATGAGGAGAATAAATCTTCGGATGGTGTGCTACGAATTCCTGCAGATTGCGTAGCGTGAAAACATATAGATGGAACATGGTCGGATTTTGCCAGGGAAGCTCGAAATTTGCGCTTAGGCCTGGCTATGGATGGCGTAAATCCATTTGGTCAAAGATCAACATCTTACAGTGTATGGCCCGTTGTCATCATCAACTACAACATTCCCCCGTGGTTGACTACGAAGAAGGGGCACCCAGGTTCACGCGTCACCGGCCAGAGGGCTTGTCTTACTCCATCGACTTCAGCGGCGGCATCATCATGGATGATGACGGCAAGAAGGTGATCTCGCGCATGCGTGGTCTTTGCTCTCAGCTGTTTAGACACTACATACTAAACAAATGGAGTGAAGTACCAAGTGATTTAAAAAACAGAGTCATCAGCATACTTCATGATGAGTTTCCCGTTCCAACACGGGATCAGCGCTTCAATGAAGACCTGATGAATATTCGAATGCGCGAATACTGCAAACACAAGCGTTCCGAAGTGCAAAAAGCAATCAAGAATGGCTGGAACAGGCCAGATTGGCTGGCCAAAGAAGATTGGAAGAATGCGAAGAAAGCAGCGCGCGAGAATCCCGACAAGTGGAAGCAACAAAAGGATGCAGCCAGAGCGCGAGTAGAGGCAGGGAGCTCGCACCACTTGGGGAGCGGTGGATGGGCATCATTTGAGGCCGATTTTGTAAGTGTTTTCACATTGCTCTTTATGTTCGATAGTTTAGGGTTTATGAGTTTTTTAATTCTAACATAATGAAATCTTTGTATGTTTTGACAGTGGTCGATGACAGGACGTGATCCCACACCGTACGAGCGCGAGTACGCAGGCAGGAAGGGCTTAAACGCCCTGATGGACATTCTCAGTTCTCGCGGTGGCATGGTTAGTATTAGGGTTTACTCTTTTTTATTTTTTGTATTGTTTTATAAATGTCGTTATATGTTTATACTTACTGAAAGCTGTCTTATTGTCTTTTTTTGCAGAATCCGACAGATACGCCGCTTGGACGCGATGAGACGTCTGACTAGACGACGTCAGTTTAGCCGTAGCTAGATAGCATTAGTTTAGGGTTTCTCATAGCTTACGTCTTTTTGAACCATGTATATTATTACATTTGTCACCGCAGTTCCTTTTGCCAATCAATTCTTTATGCCTATGATGTTGTACAATTGTCATTATTACATTTGCCAATCAATTCATTTTGCCTATGATGTGTACAATTGTCAATTTTGCAAACAATGCGTCTTGTGGGTGACTATTTTGGGTCTATTATCTACCCTTGCACTTTTTTTAAAAAGTGAATCAAGTACAATATGGTTGATGGGTGGCAGGGCATTCAATGCCCTGTCACCAAAAAAAAATTCTCTCGGGCGTCGCTATAACCGTCGCTATTTATGGCTCTGTAGCGTCGCTATAGTCTTCAGTGTAAACGTCGCTATGAGCGTCGCTATATAGCGACGCTTATAGCGACGCATATAGCGACGCTCGTAGCAACGGTTTTAGCGACGCCGGGGGTTATAAAAACCCAGTGTATTTCCGTCGCTAACAGCGTCACAAGAGCACACAACCTCTTGTAGTGCAGGTGGTACTTTGCTAATGAGGATGCTTATAAGGTAGTTGTGGAGTATGCCATGGTGGTATACCAGGTACAAAGCTTGGCCAAGGGGGAAAAAGCTGCTACGGTCATGGAAGAGGAGCAAAGAGATGGAGTCGTGGCTCCTAGTCTACCCTATGAGGATGGTAAAGTGGGCCAATGTTTGAGTTTGATGGAGGTAGATGATGGTAGGGTTGAACAGAATGAGAAGGAAGGTTATGTTGAGACTATGCTACAGGATGATGTAGTAGAGGATGATCCTCTTTCTTCCCTATTTGGAGAGGCAGTGGCAAGGCATGTGCTTGAAGAACATGAAGATGAAGTGGGTCTACAAGATATGTGCTTGAGCCATATGGTTCTGCCTATGTGGATGGTCTTGAAGATGTGGTGGTCGAAGATATTGCAGGCTTGGAGTGGAGTGCAAAGCTGATAAAAGAACTTCTGGATGAAGAACAAGTGCTACCAGTTGTGAGTGAAGAAGAAGAACAGTCTAGGCAAATGGAGAAGATGATAACGAAGGTCTACTGCTCATTATTGATGGACATGGTGATGGAAGCGGCAGTGCAATGGGTCATTCGCCAGCTAGAGGAGTCTTTGGAGGAGGTATCTTCTCTATATGGTTGGGAGAGGATTGCAGGTATAGCCATTGAGCAGGATAGTGAGCATGATGATGCTCTATATGAAGCAGATTGGAGGCATGTAGATGATTGGAGCAGTGAAGGTGTACTAGCTCCCTTCTATGTGCACCATTGGATATTTACATGGATAGAGTACTACATGGAGCTACTACAAAAGGATGGTGATGACCAAAGGTATTTGTTTGACCCAGGGGGATGATGATAGGAAATATAGGGTTTGGGAAACCCGCATGAGGAGCAGCAGTGGAAAAAAAAACAACGTACCTAAGGTTTGTTTTTTGTTTTGCATAGTGTTGGTAGGGTATTCCGTTCAATAAGCATGTTTTAGTAGCGGCTAACACAGGCTACACCAGTTATGCATCAAGCGGGAGATATGCTATGGTTGTGCATAATATTTCCAACTCACTTTGTATAAGTCTTGGCCCACTTAATGTTCCAAAGTTGTGTATGCCAGTTAGAGGGCTCAAGCTTAAACTCATAGTAGAAGGGATTGTGGTGAAAGCCTTTAAAAGGAAGACTTTATGCAAGGAGGCTTCATTCTTGAGTATCCACTCTTAAGGATCCATCATTATACTCCAAAAATAAGTGAGTCAGCTTTTGCCGTGCAAAAGGAGAGAGTAAACTAGAGTTATGATGGGATGGAGAATCTTGTAATTCCTGTAATGTTTGTTTTACAATAGTTGCACGTTGCTCTATAGAATTAAAGTCGAGATAACTTTGCTCGTTTGGTTTGTTAACACTTTGTTTATCATTAGAATTCATTGCACTTTGCATACCATTACTAGAATTCACCGCACTTTGCTCTTGAGAATTCACAAGACTTGGAGACAAGCAGTAACACAAAAAGACTTCATCTATTCAATCTGCTTTTTGCAAAATAGAAAGCTCGGCTGCACATATAAGAGATGGAGATGGTTTATTTGTCTAACCAAGCAAAAGCACGTGTTTACCATTGGCCATAAAGGATAAAGAGTTGTGTTCATAACTAGTGTGCAATGTGTTTCCTAAACCATGCAGCCACTCCCATCCTAAAACTACATCAGCACAGTTCATGTTCATAATTTAAGGGTCATCGTATGATCTTGAACAATAAGCTCAACTCCTTGAACTACCATGTTCCATTCTTCTTTATCATTGCCAGACATCTACTCCACCACATACTTGTGGGAGCAGGGAGTCTATGCAAGCTTCAATTTCTTGACTAGCTTATAGTTCAAGAAGTTATGTTTGCACCATCATCCATTAAGATGCGAACAGGTTGTCCGTTAATAGTGCCATGCATGCGAATCAAATCATGGGGGCTAAAGGTGGGCTGCCACATTGAAGCAGACACACAACACTTGTGCTTTCTTTCCATATGAAGAACCTCTACAGCACAATATTTAGGAGATGAATCTAATGTGAGGCGTTGCACCTGCATATGCATGGCCTTTAATTTCTTTGCCTTGCAAAAGAGGAAAATCTTTCTTGTTATGTTGGTCCAAAAGACATCTAAAACACAAATTGTGTTTCTTTGCACGCTCAAAATGAGCAGTGCTGAGAGACCCACGTGGAGTATCTCGTGATTGCTTAGGCTTCTTAGCCTCTTCTGGGCGTGGAGAGGTAGATTATCTCTCATTCCTCTTGGAACGTGTGGAAGATCTACCTCGCCATTGGCTCTTAGCCACATTGGTCTTAGCAAAATTATTCTTAGAGTAAAGAATATCTCCTTTACTCTCTTGGTCATCATCATATCTTTGGGCATGAATGATGGCTTCTTCCAAAGTTTTTGGATGTTGAGTCTTGACATGAAGACGATAGTCTTTGTCAAGACCCCTATTAAAACCCACTATCTTTTGGAATTCACCTAGACCTTCTAGTTTTAATATGATTTTCCGATACTTCGAAAGGTATTGTGTGAGAGAGAGGCCAGATATGCGGCATGCATCCCATGCTAACCAATTCTTGTCTTCTTCATTGGAGTCCAAAAACTCTTTGGAGAAAGAAGCTTGAAATGCAGCCCAAGACGGAGGACAAGCATCTATTGGAAATGTCATCCACCACTTATAGGCCTTGCCTTTAAGAGATAGACTAGTTTCCACAGCCGTCTTTATATTTGGGGTGTGTCTCAATCTATGAATATCACTCCATTTGTGTAGGAATATAGTGATTGTATCCTTGTTGCCATCACGCTCTTCCCCGTGAAACTCAGGAATATTGTGGATATTCTTAAGTAATGCATTGCTACCTTCTGCATCTTCTGAAGCACTTGTCTCTTGGACTCTTTGAGTCGTGCGAGCTTGGTTCCCTGGAACCGTGCCACTTGTGGCTCCTTGAGCCGTCTATGAATTCCTAAATTTCACAAGTAACTCCGTAAGATTGGTAACATTTGCATTGAGAGCAGAGAGGTTGCGTTCAAGTATGCTTTGGCAATTTTTCAAAGTCTTGAAAGCAGCCATATCTACAAGGCCATGATCTCCTAGATCATCATCGTCATGCACATTAGTGTCAATAGCACCCATAGTGCCCTAATTTTGATATACATGTTCAAAATCAAAAGTGTGTGTAGGTGGGATATCCTCATTGGCCATGGTAAACACACACTAATGTACACAGAGAGAGAAAAAAAACTTCAACTTTTAATTTGTGAAATTGAAGTCTTTGTGTTTTGTATACTCCGCGATTTGCGTTACACGCGAACCTTGCCTTGCGAGAATTGTTCTTCACAAAAACTCGTTGTTTTTGTGAAGGCTTTTGTTCCCTTTGAAGCTACCTCCTTGAGGAAAAAAGAATTTTTGGAGTGAAACTTGCCTTCCTCAAAGAAGTGAAAAGGAAGGGTGAAACTACTTCCTTGAAGTTTGAAGTTTTCCCTTTCCTTCTAGTTTGCTTTTCAACACAAGTATGTTATCTTTCCTTATTACATACAACAAGGGTCAATAGCTTGATGGTAGAGTGTTGGCCTCTTACCCTCATGGGGTGGTTTCAACCCTCCTTCATGCAAGGGTTAAGTGGGCCTTTCTATGCGTGCAGCCAACGATGCCAACGAAAGCCTTTGAAGCCTCGGTGCCCGTCGAGTTGCCGGTCGAGTTTGCCTTAGTCGTGCACTGTGGAGGGCGTAGGTGGGGAGATTGTGGATGCTTGTCTCTATCTGTCTGCACGCGTTGCGCTTAGAAAACTATGCCTATCTCTTTTTTGCTGCACAGCAAAGAAGTGGTTGTCTGCGGAACGTGGGAAAGAAGCAGCACATCGCATGCACATGCAACCCGCTTTTACCCTTTCCCAAAAATAGCTCGAATACTAGTGAAAGGGTGGTGGTAATGTGTGTGCTAGTCTCCACCCAACCGTGCTATATCTTATAGCCTCCCCCTAGTGTACACACTGCTCGACCGTATCGGTGGCCTTGCCTGGTAGGACCCATTTCCTTACACTTAGACACTAGAAGATTGCTAAATAACGATATAATGAGAGGTAGATTAGAGCTAGATGTGGTTCTTGGAAACACTTTGATTGATATGTATGCGAAATTTGGGTGTCTAATCGATGCCTATGAGGTTATTGATGACCTGCCATGTCGTGATATTTTTTTCCTGGGGTGTACTTCTTGGGGGTTATGTAGACTATGGGGAAGGTGCTTGTGTCATTGAACTCTTTTATTTAAAAAAATGTTGCTCGAAGGCATTAACCCTAACAAAGTGATTTTGCTATGTGTGTTGAAAGCATGCGGTGGGTCAAGAGCCCTAATTCATTGTAGGCTTTTACATAATGAGGTAATAAAACTTGACCTAGCAATTGATCTAGCTATTACCAGTGCACTCATTGACATGTATGCTAAAGGTGGAAGTTGATACAAAGCATGTAATGTTCTCGAGACTTCTACATGTAAGTGTGTGGTATCGTGGGGTGCACTCATTGGGGGGTTAACTCAACAAGGGCAACACATTGCCATTTTCAACATGTTTGAGAGGATGCAACAAGGTGGCATAAAGTCAAATGAATTTATCGTTTCTTGTTTGGCAAATGCTTGTAGCAAATCGAAAGACCTGGAGCGTGGCAAGTTTTTACATGATCATATTATCAAACGTGGTGTAAAAGCGGATACAATACTTGGGAACTCATTGGTTAGTATGTACGTCGAGTGTGAATGTAATCACGAAGGCAGCTACAATCAGGAGGTAGAGAGAGAATGAGAACTCGCAGCAACCATCCTGTTTCTACATACACCAAGTGACCTTAAAGTGAACCCAAAGAATATATGAGGATATTGGTTGGTAACAACAAGGCAGCTACTGCACCCAAGGTGATATTCCAGCTCACGAGGGGGGATTAGAAGCAGAATTCCCAGTTGCTCTACGTCACATGTGCATGCAAGGCCATGAATCACTTGACCAAGTGTCTAAAGAGCGTCCACTGGAGCTTCATAAGGCATGTAGGCCGGGAGTAAGAGACTGGACTGCGAGAAGTCCACTGCCAGTGCACCATAGTGGATGTCCAAGTACAATGAGGAGCATAGAGAGAGAGAGAGAGAGAGAGAGTTTTGGCCGGTGAAGATAGCGGGCGATGATAAATTTCGAGCGTTGCTGCCTATGTGGCAGCAGCCGTTGCCATTAAAAAGTTGAACATTTTTTAAATCGACGGCAACTGCTAGTGCCACGTAGGGCACTAGCGCTCGAAATTTAACCCCAAGTGTTAAATTTCAAGCGCTAGTGCCCGAAACGGGTTGTCTGTGCTGCCAGTGCATGGCAGTTGGTGGGAAAGAGAGTTAAAACGAGAGAAAGAGATAAACTGAGAAAGACAAAGAGAGAGATTGGAGAGAGAGTGAGAATATTGGGATGGCAGCCTTAGAAATATAGGCGCCATTGGTTGTTGAGAGAGAGAGTTGGTAGAAATCCACCTAACTGCACACAAAGAGAGAGAGTCGGACTGCTGAGAGAAAAAAGATTGACAGCCGCTCGTGTGTGTGTATGTGTAGGAGCTGCCACTGCATGTGCCTTATTGAGCGTCAGTGAAGAACGTCCGCCCCATGCATCGCATGATGAATAGTGGGCGTTGCATGCTCGACTCGTGAAGAGGCTGCGAGTGAACTCGTTGATGAGTGAGATAGTAGGTGGTCTCTTTTTGCAGGGCGTCACCGTTGTGGGTGTGTTTGTGGTCGTTATTCGACCAATGAGAGAGATAGGTGGATGATCATGGTTCTGCATGCTTGCCACCAAAAGACTGCATGGCTACCATGCCAAGAGCTCCTATAGTTTGCATGCGCACCTAAGTGGTGCAGGTCGAAAGCAGTACGTATTGACGACAACGACCATCATGTCGACGACAACCATACTGTATAGGCGGCACTCGATAATGAAGGTCATGTTGACCATGACAGCCACTGTGTGGCTCCTACATTTTTATTTTTATTTTCGTTGGTTTTAACCTTGGTTGAGTAGGAGAACGGCCTTAGGGTGCTATTCCTTCGTGCACCTTTCCTTCTTCTTCTTCTTCTTCTTCTACTAATTTGGGTGGAAAGTGTAACTTTTGAAGCCTCCTCCCCTCCTACAAGTTTCCTCTCGTGAGCAATTAAGGTTGGCTAGTCCTCAAAGATCCTCTTTCTTGTTGAGTGTCATCAGATATGCTCTCTTGGCGCTAATGCTACAAGAGGCAGATGCTCCTAATTTCCACATTTTTGTGCGGCCAAACCTAGAGGTCTATTAGGACACGTTCCATGATGCCGAGATCCACTATTCTTATCTCTTACCAATAAGCTCTCTTCTCACTTCGACTCCGACTTCTTCAATTTCTTCAATATTATTAATCATCTGCCTATGTATGTTATCAAACATTAATGATAATAATAACAATAATTCCTCCTAATCACCATATAAGTGCAAATTTAATCCATTCTCTACTATGAAATATTTCATAATAATGCCTTAAGTGATGAATCCCGTCATCCATGTCCCTTAGAATTGTGATGAATGATAACTTCAAGACAAAGGAAGAGGATAATAAAAAAATTTACAACAATTCTAAGACGACAAAACTACACTTAACTGTGATGGGATGATCTATGTTATCACAGATTTGATCTTCAACCCCGTAGCCACGAGCTCTGATACCTACAAACAGGAGTATTGAAGACCTTGCAAATATGAAGAATAATGTACGGCAAACCATAAAACAGACTACTCGACATACCTGGCAATCCCATAAGCGCATAATCATGTGATACACGAACAGAGAGAGATAGAGAGCGAGATAGAGTGTGTGGCGCACCTCCTAGAGCGGAGTGCTAGCCAGCACAGCGAGAGAGAAGAGAGGAGACGAGAGAAGTACATAGACATTGGGTGCAATCTCCCCATGTGCAAAAGTCACTATTTCCCTCTTGCACAAAATACTTGCACATATTTCATTTATAGATTCTTCAATGCTCAAAAATGAATACACATTGGTCGGCCGGTACAAATGACTATAGCTCCTAATGAGCATTTGAGTAATAAACATACATATCCCTTATTCATAACAAGTCCAGAGAGAGATATCACTAAAACTGCACTCCCCAAGCATGATAGATCTCCAGTTAAGTTTGGGTAAATCAACACAAAACACCCTTTGAAGCTCCATAAAAAATTGATGGTTACAAGGACAGTGAATAAAGAGATGAACAAGGGTTTCTTTTGGAATTTGGAACTTGGAATTGCAGATGGAATTTGTTTGTTATATTTGAGGTGTACTTACCATGGTACAGTATCCCTCCCTCCCCTGTCGATAAGCTACACGGGTGAGACTCATGGGATCGACGGTGGAGAATGAATCCACCGTTGATCCGGTCTCCGCCATGCAAAAGGAGATGCCCCCGAGTTTCCTCCTCGCTGCTTGCGCTGCGCGTCAAGCTCTCCACCCCTCGCATCGAACTCATGCACACTATCCAGCCCACCTATCGCGACACGTTGCAAGCATTTGTGAGTCCAATGCATTATATTCTTGTCCCCCTCCCTGATGTGTTGATCCAACGGCCTAAAGCCCTCAGCCCTGCCGAAAATTCACCTCCATTGTCGATCCCATGAGTGACACCCCGTGTCACTTATAAACAAGGCTCCCCCCCCCCCGCCCGCCCCCCCCCCCCCCCCCCCTTCCCTTTCTGGCATGCTAAAGGCCTTAGTGCACTATGGGTGAAAGGTCATCCAATTGTGAGCTTTCAACACGTGTGGTATTGGGGAGTACTTTATTGCCATCATTTTCTTTGCTATTAAGGATTTCCTTGTAATCTGATCTGTTGTAGAAGATGCTTTAGTCATTCGGTAAGACTTGCTACTGTGCACAGGCTTCATCAATGTTGTGGCTGTCTGGACTGCGCTCTTACTAACGGTCTCCAGCGGCTTCAGTTCCCAATTCATAGTTCTGTTCGTCTCAGCACTGAATCAACAATGTCGACTCACAATCACAATCGCAAGATTGGCCAATGGCTCCTCCGTCTGAGACTCTCTTAGTGTGCACGACACTTTCTGCGCGACTACCAATGCTTTCGTTTTGGTGCTGCAGACGACGCATGGAGTGAACGCTACTTGGCCAACTTGATTCATATCACTTAGAGTCGGGTCTCACATGTAATATGGCTATGTAGCGATCGAGAGAAATCAGCTTCACAAACATATAAAATTCCATTTAGGGTAGATTGAGAGAGGAAATTTTTCAAAATAACTAACATTTTTTACACTTCAACTCTACTTCCTTGAATTTCTCATGCGGATTTTCTCTTTCTCCTCCTCCCTTCAACCGCCTATTTTGTTTTTTCAAACAGCTCAAGGCTTAGCTGAGGCATACTTTTCCCGAACACGGAGCGGTCATGTTACTTACTAGGAATACTTGGAAGAAACCTTCCAAAGAATACAGTAATGCTCCGAATACAAAGTTTCCCCTTGTAATAGAAAGAGAGTCGGAAGAGTGACAAATGAGTTTTTTTTGTGAGCTCGTCACACGTTGAACTATGAAGTGAAGTCGAGATACAATTTTTGACAATTCGTGCAAGGAATGACTTAATTTTTTCCTTGAGGACATCTAAGTCAGATATCTAATGCTTAATCTCACTAGCATTCTCAACATAATGTGAGACCTTACTCTTCATCAAAACCATTGCCTTGGCACGACGTTGCTGACAGGTGACTCCTCGCAAAGCTGGCAGGATGTACACTTTTCACATGCCAATTACAACTGTCATAGTATTTAGCGCTCAGTTAAAACATGGTTTTTTTTCCATTTTGATTTACACCACTTAATTGAAACCACTGCCTTGGCCGGCCATGTTTTAATTTACAACATTTTCCTAGCAAGTGAAAATAAGGGCACACTTGAAATTCTCCCAGTCTTAAGGCCAAATTTTGAAGCTTTCGCCTACAATTACACTAAAGGATTATAAATTTTGAATAGTGCCATCTATAGGATGGCACACATGTTGTTTTGAGGGGTATCTAGCAAGATTCTTTTGCAAGCTATTCTCTCTCTCTCTCTAGTCTTTCTGGTCTAGTCTCTCTCCCTCTCTCTCTCTCTCTCTCCTTGTGTTGCAAACACCCAGAAGCAAGGCCACACTCTATTCTACATCAACTCTCTCTCTCTCTCTCTCTCTCTCTCTCTCTCTCTCTGCCAGGCACAGGACCATAGAGCACAAGCCTCCATGATTGCGTCGAGGCCAACTCTCACTGCCAAACACTTTCACCTTTGGAGCCAACAAATGGAATTTACAGATTCCATCTAATAAAATTAGACCCAATAGTAGTAGATCACCTTAGTGACTTGCATTGGCACATACACCTTGCATGACACAAAAGGGCCTAGCATGTAGCATGAAGGAACAACCATAATTAGAGAAACTATTTAGTTTGATTTAGAAAGGTGTCAATAGTGCATTCAAAGGTGAACGTTTCAATTTTTGCCCACAATTCAAAGCCTTCCTTGAAGAAAACCAACAATCATTTAGCATATTCGACTCTAAAATTTTAGAAAGGGAAAGCAAACAAGTGAAAGGATCACGAGAGCTTTCTAAAATAATAAGAAAGTGATAAAATCAAAGGTTAAGTTTAGCTAGAATTATATGAGGTGAACCATTGTTCGGGAATGTCTCTTTTATTAAGCGACTGAGTTTTCTCTTTGCAAAGAAGCAAACCGAAAATACAACTAATTTTTTTAAAATTTGCAAGATTTTTGAACTAAATTCTCACATATTTCACAGGTTTCTCTTCCTTTCCCATGGTGTGTATAAAATATATATATATATATATATATATGTGTGTGTATAATTTATATATATATATATATATATATATATATATATATATATATATATGTATAGAATTTACTAGAATTATGCAAGGTGAAGCTTCATCTTAGCATTCTAAAATAACAGAATGCAAAAGAAGTCAAGCCATGTGAGGATGTGAAATGAAAGGTGAAATAAAATCCATTTAATACTTTAAAATAGAAATAACATTTAAGGTAATTGTGAATGTCACTAAAAACATTGAAAGTATGCCTAACTCAACTTTCCTTTAACTATTCTTTTAAAACCCAAAAAGCCAAGGGGAGTTTTTTGCATTTTATTCCCTATGCGTATATGTTGTTGTTGCACATGGGCACTAGCCTTGCGATTTAGTGCCGCCGTCGTGTCCATTAAATGGGGCTTAATTTTCTATGTACATCGTGCTCGACAGTCTACACTTTAGCAATGCTCGAGAAAAGTGTGCCTCGACTTAGCCTTGATCCAATTGAAAAACCAAATCATCCGATAGAAGAGAGGGGGAGAAGGAGAAAATCCACTTTAAAAATTCAAGAATGTAGAGTTAAATTGAAAAAAATATTGATTATTCTATAAAATTTTCCCTTTGAATCTATCCTAACGGAAATTTTGTTTGTGAATATTCTTTTTATCGCACACTCGGGCTTACGTTGGTGAGCCCTAATTTTGATTTAAGAAGTTCTTTAAATTAGCCCTTTCTTTGACATGCACCCTATTTTTCCACCCTTCTCTATGGAAGGAAAAAATTTGAATAGGCCATTAGAACGGTAGACTCCTAATAGCTTTGGCCTTCATGCGACCGGCAAAATGCCTTAAGATGGGAAGATGGATGGCTAATCCTATCACTAGGACTCAACTTAAACCCTTTTTTTTTTTTTGGCTATTTGGATTTACATCGCTTAGTTAAAACCATTGTCTAATTGGCCACGTATTGAATTTACAAGATTTCTTTGGCAGGTGAAAATGAGGGCACTTGAACTTCTCTCGGACTTAAGCTCAAAGTCTGAAGCTTGTGCCGGTAATGACACTAAAACTTGTTTGAATTTCCTAGTTTTCTTGAATGCAAGCTCAAAATCTCTAATCAGGATTTCACAATTTTAACTAGTTAAAATATTTGAACCCCGGTTTTTTCCCAAACGTCAAGCCAAATTCCAGGGCCAAAGTCGAATGCATTTGCAATCGAGATCTCAATTTGAAAAAAAAATGCTTTTGTTGAGCCCTAGTTTCGATGTAAGAATTGAACCCTTGCATGTTATTTGACTCACAAGGAATAGGAACTTTCTTTAAAGTTTTTTGTGAGCCTTTACTGAGGGTGCAAAATATCTCTTGGAAACTTGGTCCTTTGTCTTTTTTGGCATGCTAGAGGCCTTAGTGCACTATGGCCCATGGTTAAAGGTCGTCCAATTCTGGGCTTTTGACACTTGTCGCCCTTAGAAAAGAAGGAAAATAATACTACTTTCTCGTAATCAGGGGAGGATTGAATGTCATCTTCTTTATTCCCTATGTGCATGCGCTGTTGCTACACATGAGCACAGCCTTGCGATTTAATGTCGTCGCCATTAAATGGATCTCGCTTTCCCATGTGTATTGTGTTGGATAGACCACGCTTACGTTGGTGAGCCCTACTTTTGATGTACAAAATGGCCCCTTGTATGTTATTTGTCTCGCAAAGAATTACGAACTTTGTTTAAAAAATTTTATGAGCCTTTAATGAGCCTACAAATTGTCTTCTTTGGTTGATGGGAAAGAGACTTGGAAATTGGAAGCATGGCAAATGCTAACTCTATGAGTATTTGTGTGCAGGTGTTTGAGGTGCCAAAAGAACACATGGCTTCTCATGTATTTAGAAGTGTGGGGTTGATTTGGTGAAGATCGAGTAGTTGTGTTGTTACACTTCTTTGAGCACACACATTGGCATCGTGCTTTGCAGATACGAAGGTGTAGAGTAGCTCATGTATTCTTGAGCGCAAACTTTGTGCATGATTTGCCCATGGTTTGTAGGATTTTTATGGCATGTATGGTTATTATGATCAGATAGCCTGAATACTGCCGAAACTCTACCGAATTCTTCCTCGATTATGTGTGTCTATGCGCATGGTTTGTAGTCAATGTTTTATTGCATTTTGCCACTCAATGGCTGCTTTTCCATATTGTTTATGCATTGCGTTGTGAGATAGTTTTCTCTTTTTGACTTGGAGTTTGACTCTCTAGATTATGACATGCTTCACATGTATGTGGTACTCCTTTCAAGAGGTAGAATGGTTATAGGTATCACATGCGTATGTATGACATCTATTGTTTCTTAGTTTTGATGTTGTCACATTTTTATGACCTTTTGAGTTGAGTTTATGTTCCTCGTACACGAGAAACTTTGCCAAAATTCCCCCAGGTTTCTTACCTCTATCACATAGTGGTTGAATTTACTCCAACATTGACGGTCATGTGGTTGTTTTGGACACATATAGGTGTTCAGGTGCCCACACTTGTAGGAGTGTGTATGAGATGGAGGATTGTGTGGCTATGAGTTACAAGTAGCTTGAATTGACTTCTGGTAGTGGTTGCGTCATTCTCCCAATCACTCTACATGTTCTAGGCACATGTTCCAGGTACATTTGGTAGTTGAGGCTTGCATCAATGTTAAGATTGTAGAGCACAATGTGATTATCTACTATAAGAGATTTTATGTGTTTATGTGCTTGCGCACTATCAGTGTTGGTGAGATCTTTTGAGAGCATTTTCTCTCCGTTGGGAGCTCCTTTCAGTCCATGTTTGGTGCACTTCTCTTTGGTATTGATTTATGCACATTGCCCTTGTATATGATGTAGATCCATAGTTCTTGTTTATCCCACTTTAGCATTGTCTTGGTAATAGTGGTTGAGTTGATCTCCCACTTTTACATTCACTTATGGTAGTTGATATGTGTGACAGATATGAGTCCACAATGATGACTCATATGAGATAGCGGTTTCCTTTGTGTCGACAGTTGAGATGTTGGCATTGTGGTCACATAGGGCACATAAGACAATGTTGCTTTAGATACACGAGGTAGCAAAGGAGATATATGCAAGATGCAAATGCGACTTTGACACATGTTAGAGAGGCAATTGCAGTGATGTTATATATGGATATTAAAATTTCTCCACAGTGGTTACTAGATGGTGACGTTGCTTTTCAAAGCACACCATGGTGTGAGTGGTTAAGTAGTTTTCTAGTGGGAGACTTGATTGTGTGTGACTCACTGATGGTTCAACGTGTGACATAGAGGGCACATGAGACATATGCTTGTCATTGCCCAAAAATGCATCATACACACTTTATGTGCAATAATACATTACTCAACTCAAACAAAGTTTGATATCGGTGAGATAGCTGAGTGATAATGGATTTCAGGTCTTGCTTAGAGAGTAGTCCTTTAAGATGCATTGCTATTTGCTAGCCATTGCAAGAGGATCCATGATTGGCTTGGTCTATCCATTGCATGTATTTGAGGTCCAAGACAATCTAGTGTTGATTACATTACAATCATGTTAGCAAGAGACTAGATGCATATCCTTCACGGATGAGCTTTAGAGTGATGTGCTCACCATGTATGTACATGCAATATTACAGTAGCCATGCTCTAGTGAGACACAATAGATTGATCCTCTTAGGTAGAGATGCCTTGTACCATGAAGATGAGTGATATGGAGCTCTTTGGCATGCTCATTCTAGAGGCTGATATGGTTATGTGGAGGTTATGTCAGGACATGTGGATATAGTCCCTATGGATGAAGGGGAGGTGGTCCTCCAGGATTCAGAGTCAACACCCCTATACATGACTAATCGTGATGGTGATGATGCATTTGATCTACATAGTGATCAGATGGCTAGGATAGCTAGGGTTGCATACATTTCATCGACCTTTGGGAGTCTCATGTACAACCTTATAGGGTCGAAACATGTGATAGCAACTATAGTGGGAGTGTTTGCAGTTGGGGTTGCCAGTCGAGCAATAATTGACACTAGCATGATGCATCATGAAGTAGTGCATGTCATTACAAGATACATGCAAGGTATGCATGCTCACTCTAGTAGGGATATATGATTTTGCACACTACTAGAGCCAATACGTTGGCATGCATCAACATTGAGAGAGCCAGTGGGCATAAAGTGAGACAAGGTTCCTCCCTATCCCTCATGTACATACTAGTAGGTCCTATAGTAGTAACACTTATCAATTCATTTTCCTTAAATGGGGTAAAAGGCAATGTGTCTCTTACCTCTAGCTGGATGTGTGAGAGGTGTCCTACCACCCATCATTTTTACACGCCTTATTCTTTACTAGATAGAAGAATAACGGGCTCTCACAGAGTGTTGTGAGTTGCTTCTCTTACATCTGCGTCTACTCTCACAAAGTTGTGAGTTACTTCTCTTACATCTGTGTCTGCTCCACCTACATTTGTGTTGTGAGTAGCTCCACCTACATCTGTGTCTGCTCCTCTCATCTCTCGCACTAGGCACCCACAGTGCATCGCTTTTGCACCTAGTGCAACTCCAAAAAAATCTTATAAAAAATCTCCCACAACAACGTAGCTCAAAGGTAAGTGATCCCTTGGGAATTTACAAGCACGTACCCAGCCAACAGACCACCATGGAAACTACATAGCACGTCCCCTAGCATGGAATTACATCGCATGACAACCAATGCACTTGAGTAAAAGATATTTACCCCTCACCAATTGTTTTTATAAAACCAAAATTTCATTGTGTTCATATGCCACAAAATATGTAAGCCTTCACAACTTACTCCACACAAAACTACCTCCACATTGCCATTTCCTATACCCAACTAGAAATAGATTGTATCTCCCAAACCACAACTCCAAAAGGGAAGCTTTCAAGCCTAAAAAATTCTTTGTATTTTTTGCAGCAAAATTTTTGAAGACACCAAAATTTCAAATCTATGCACCTCTATGTGCAAAATGGGCACAAAGAGTAGGCTACCATGGCACGATTACACATAGAGAAGGCTAGTCGAGTGTAAAAACATGGGTCCTATGGCCAAGGCCACCGGCATGACCGAACAGTGTGTACGCTAGGGAGAGGCTATAAGATAGCACGGTTGGGTGGAGACTAGCACACGCATTACCACCACCCTTTCACTGGTACCAGAGCTATTTTTGGGAGGAGGCAAAAAGCGGATTGCATGTGTATGCGACATTTTGCTTCTCTCCCACATTCCGCAGACAGTGACGTTGCCTTTGTGCAGCAAAAGAAGATAGACACGCTTTTCTATGCGCAGCACGTGGACAGACAACGACAGCCGACCACGGCGCCCCACATGCGGGCGACTAAGGCGGGCGACCAAGGCAAACTCGACCGCCAACTCGCCGGCACCTAGGCTCCGAAGGCTTCCGTTGGCTGCGCGCGTAGGAAAGCCCTCTTAACCCTTGTATGAAGGAGGGTTGAACCCACCCCATGAGGGTAAGAGGCCAACACTTTACATCAAGCTATTGACCATACTTGTGTTGAAAGGAAAACTAGAAGGAAAGGGAAAGCTTCAAACTTCAAGGAAGTAGCTTCACCCTTCCTTTTCACTTCTTTGAGGAAGGCAAGTTTTCCTCCAAAAATTCTTTTTTCCTCCAGGAGGTAGCTTCAAAGTGAACAAAAACCTTCGCAAAAACGAAGGGTTTTTGTGAAGAATCATAAAAGGTGTTCTTACAACGAACGACAAGTGAAGCACTCAAATTCTCACAAGGTGAGGTTCGCATGCAACATAAATCACGAAGCATACAAAACACAAAGACTTCAATTTCTCAATGTACAAGTTGTCATTTTTTTTTCTCTCTTTGCATTAGTGTGTGTTTACCATGGCCAGTGAGGATATCCCACCTACACACACTTTTGATTTTGAGCACATAGATCAGAATCAAGGCACCATGGGTGCTGCTGACACTAATATGCATGATGAGGATGATCTAGGAGATCATGGGCTTGTAGATATGGCTTCTTTCAAGACTTTTGAACATCGCCAAAGCGTACTTAAAAGCAACACCTCTTCAGTCAATGCAAATGTTACCAATCTTACGGAGTTACTTGTGCAATTTATGAATTCACAGACGACTCAAGGAGCCACAAGTGGCACGGTTCAAGGGAACCAAGCTCACACGACTCAAGGAGTTCAAGAGACAAGTGCAGCAAAAGATGCAGAAGGTAGCAATGCATTACTTAAGAATATCACCATTCCTGAGTTTCACGGGGAAGAGCGCGATCGCAACAAGGATGCGGTCAATACGTTCTTACACAAATGGGGTGATATTCATAGATTGAGACACACCCCAAATATAAAGACGGCTATGGAAACTAGTCTATCTCTTAAAGGCAAGCCCTATAAGTGATGGATGACATTTCCAATAGATGCTCGTTCT
This sequence comes from Adiantum capillus-veneris, assembly GCF_014529385.1. NCBI lineage: Eukaryota > Viridiplantae > Streptophyta > Polypodiopsida > Polypodiales > Pteridaceae > Adiantum > Adiantum capillus-veneris. The sequence goes on along the minus strand of NC_140945.1, from coordinate 98,322,364 downwards.
CTGTCTTGGGCTACATTTCAAGCTTCTTTCTCCAAAGAGTTTTTGGACTCCAATGAAGAAGATAAGTTGGCATGGGATGCATGCCGCATGTCTGGCCTCTCTCTCACACAGGACCTTTTGAAGTATCAAGAAATCATGTTAAAACTAAAAGGTATAGATGAAGTCCAAAAGATACGGGGTTTTCTAGGGGTCTTGACAAAGATTGTCGTCTTCATGTCAAGACCCAACATCCAAAACTTTGGAAGAAGCCATCATTCATGCCCAAAGATATGATGATGACCAAGAGAGGAAAGGAAATATTTCCTACTCTAAGAATACTTTTGCTAAGAGCAATGTGGTTAAGAGCCAATGGCGAGGAAGATCCCCCACACGTTCCAAGAGGAATAAGAGACAATCTACCTCTCCACGCCCACAAAAGGCTAAGAAGCTTAGGCAATCATGAGATACTCCACGTGGGTCTCTCAGAACTGTTGATTTTGAGCGAGCGAAGAAACACAATTTGTGTTTTTAGATGTCTTTCTGACCAACATAACAAGAAATATTGTCCTCTTTTGCAAGGCAAAGAAAAGGCCATGCACACGGTGCAACGCCTCACATTAGATTCATCTCCTAAATATTGTGCTATAGAGGTTCTTCATATGGAAGAAAAGCACAAGTGTTGTGTGTCTCCTTCAATGTGGCAACCCACCTTTGGCCCCCATGGTTTGATTCGCATGCATGGAACTATTAACGGACAACGTGTTCGTATTTTAGTGGATGGTGGTGCAACTCATAACTTCTTGAACTATAAGCTGGGCAAGGAATTAAAGCTTACATAGACTCCCTGCTCTCACAAGTATGTGGTGGAGCAGATGTCTGGGAATGATAAAGAAGTATGGGATACGGTAGTTCAAGGGGTTGATCTTATGTTCAAGATCATACGATGACCCTTGACTTCCAAGTTATGAACATGGACCATGTTGATGTAGTTTTAGGACGAGAGTGGCTACATGGTTTAGGAAACACATTGCACACTAGTTATGAACACGACTCCTTATCCTTTATGGACAATGGTAAACATGTGCTTTTGCTTGGTGAGAAAAATGTACCATCTGTACCTCTTATATGTACAACCGAGCTTTCTATTTTGCAGAAAGCAGATTTAATAGATGAAGTCTTTTTGTGTTACTGCTTGTCTCCAAGTCTTCTGAATTCTCAAGAACAAAGTGCATTCAATTTTAGTAATGGTATGCAAAGTGCAATGAATTTTACTGATAAACAAAGTGTTAACAAATCTAACGACGAGCAAAGTGCTCTCAATTTTAATTCTATAGAGCAACGTGCAATTGTTGTAAAACAAACATTATAGGAATTACAAGATTCTCCATCCCAGTATAACTCTAGTTTACTTTCTCCTTTTGCACGGCAAAAGCTAACTCACTTATTCACGGATTCTACTGATGTGTTCTCAAGTGATTTACCATTGGGTTTAACCCCCTACACGTGATGTGCAGCATGGCATAGGTGTCTTGCCAGGCATTAAATCGGTGAGTCAACCACCTTATCGTATGAGTGCGAAAGAAGCCAAGGAGGTTGAGAGTCAGTTGGCTGACTACCTCGCTCGTGGTTTCATTAGACCTAGCACTTCGCCTTGGGAATCACCAATTCTATTGGTAAAAAAGAAAGATGGTACTATGCGCATGTGTGTAGATTATCGCGGATTAAATGCGATAACCATCAAGAACAAGTATCCTCTGCCTCGAGTAGACGAGTTGTTTGATCAACTCCACGGGGCAAGATACTATACAAAGATAGATCTTCGTTCAAGATACCACCAGGTGCGTATCCTACTACAAGATATCTCCAAAACTGCCTTTAGAACACAGTTCGGGCATTTTGAATTTTTGGTTATGCCTTTTGGTCTAACCGATGCTCCAGCTACATTTATGACACTCATGGATAGTGTCTTACGTCCCTATCTTAGAAAATTTGTTGTGGTTTTCCTTGATGACGTTCTCATTTACAATAAGACTAAAGATGAACACATAGAACACTTACGATTAGTGTTCAAACAGCTACGAGCTTACGTGCTGTATGGTAAGCAAAGCAAGTGAGATTTCTTTAAAACAGAGATACATTACCTCGTTCATGTGATCTCTTACTCTCGAATCAAAATGGACACTGGCAAGGTCGCTGCCATTCTTCGGTGGCCACATCCCAATAGGATTGAGGAGCTTCAAATATTTTTAGGTATGGCTGGATTTTATCGACAATATATCCATGATTATGCCAAAATGTTGTTCCTATGACGGATCAACTTAAAGCAAAAGGTAAGACCTTTTCTTGGGAAGAAGCCCAAAAATATAGTTTCGAACAGCTCAAGGTAGTTATAGCCACTGCTCCCATCCTAGCAATCGTCGACCCACTTAAGCTGTTTGTGGTAGAGATTGATGCTAGTGATAAAGCAATTGGTGATATACTTCTCAAGGAGGGAAGACCTATAGTCTTTGAAAGTAAAACGTTAGATAGAGCTCAACAGAATTATTTTGTCTATGAGCGAGAGCTCTATCCCATAATTCACACTTTACAAAAGTGGCGACACTATTTATATGGTGCCGAGTTTGAAGTAGTTTTTGACCATGAGAGTATCAAATGGCTTACTACTCAAATAGACTTGAAGGGCCGTAAAGCTAGATGGGTAGAAATCCTTCAAGATTATGATTGTCAGCTACAATATCGCAAGTCGTGATATAATGTAGTAGCAGATGCACTAAGTCGGATGCCTCAAATTAATTCATTTGCTTTCATGGAACTAAAGAGTGGATTTTTGGAGTCACTATGTGGCAAGTGTGCACACGACAATCATATGCTAAAGTGTGGAGTGCAGTTTTAAAAAGGGATCCCTCACACTCACATATCTTTGGACAACCAGATCAACATGTCTCTGCATGCGCAGATAAAAATTCCAACACACAGAGCTCCACCCCTACTCAGGAAGAGCTTAAGAGATGGAAGAATTTTTCCATTGATAATGGCTACCTACTCCACAAAGGTAGAGTATGTGTACCAAAGGACTCAGACACTAGGCGCCAAATCTTATTTGATTGTCACGATAGTCCAAGTGCTGGTCATCCAGGTTTCTTAAGACGTATGCCTTAGTTCGACGGAGTTCAAGAGTACGTACTAAACTGCCAACAATACCAAGTTAATAAGGCAGAGCGCCTCAAGGTAGGTGGGCTTTTACATCCTTTAGAGATTCCACAAGGTAAGTGGGAGAGTATCTCTATGGATTTTGTAGTAGGACTACCTACTACAAATTGTGGCCATGATGCCATTTTGGTAATTGTAGACCGTCTCACAAAGATGGGTCGATCCATTCCCACTAAGACTACGGTTAAGACACCGAAATGAGCAGGGCTAATTGTAGAGCATATATATAAACTCTACGGTCTTCCAGTTCGTATCATTAGTGACAGAGATCGAAAGTTTGATAATCACTTCTGGAGAGCTATGTTCCAAAAGTTGGAAACTAAACTTAATCTAAGTACGGTTGATCATCCAGAAACGGATGGTCAAACATAAAGAGTTAATCAAGTGCTAGAGGATATACTACGAGCGTACGTTAGCAAGAAGCAAACCAATTGGGAAGACTACTTACCTATATTGAAATTTGCTTATAGTAGTTCAAAGCATGTGACTACAGGGTTTAGTCCATTTACGCTTTTATATGGATTTCAACCTAGATCACCCCTTACGGTGGGGTCGGCTAAGAAGAAGATACAACAAGCGAAGGATTTTCTCCAATACCATTTTGACATGCTTCGAGTTGCTCGAGAGAATGTTAAGCAAGCTCAAGATCGATATAAGAAGTACGCAGATGAGCATTGTCGTCTTGCTACTTTTGAAGAAGGAGACAAGGTTTTCCTCAAAGTTCCGAAGCATTCAGAAAGTCTGAAGATAGGAAAAGTTGCTAAACTTTCATCACGCTATTGTGGACCGTTTACCATTCTCAAACGTATAGGTCAAGCGGCCTATAAGTTAGCTCTCCCAAAGCACTCACAAGTTCATCCTGTTTTTCATGTTAACCGTTTACGAAAATAGCTAGGACAAAATGATAATGTCATTGACACAAGTGTGTTAGTTGACCTTATCGAACCGCCAAGCATTCCTCATGAGCCCGAAAAGAAATTGGATTCTCATGAGCTTTGTACTAGACATCATGTCAGACGACAGGTGTTAGTAAAATGGCTAGATAGACCTGAAGAAGGTTCTACATGGGAGAATGTCTCCGCCCTTAAGAAACGTTTTTCTACGTTCGTTTTTGAGGACGAAAGGGGAGTAATGTAAGGACATGGGTCTTATGGGCAAGGCCACCGGCACGACTGGACGGTGTGTACGCTAGGGGGAGGCTATAAGATAGCACGGTTGGGTGGAGACTAGCACACGCATTACCACCGCCCTTTCATCGAGGGCAAAAAATTGCATCAAAAAGCATGAAGAAGCCACAACAAAAGACCTAAAAGATTTCGATATTTGGCTAACATTTTTTATGTTTGTACATGAGTTTAATTTAAATACAAGAGACACTTCAAAAACTTAATAACGGGAATTTTTATAGTAACACAATAGCTCGCACTACACTACTAACTTTTTTATGTTTGTACATGAGCTTAAGTTATCTTCAAAGAACTTACTAAAACAGGCACTTTACAAGAACCCAATACCTTGCGCTACACTACTAACTTGTACTGCATGTACATGTGCTTACTAAAGAAAGCTAAAAAGCCCACATACCCTTTTGACACACAAAATCATGTCCGTATATACAAATTACAAAAAACGAGGTGTCCAAAATGCATGCAAAAATGTCAACTGCACGTTGATACGTGTATAAAAAGATCGATCAAGCACTTCAAGGACTTGAAATATGTGAATTTCCTAAAGGATTATTGGCTTGACAAGGCTCACTCCAATTGAGAAACATTACCTTTGGCATGTGTAGCGACACAAATTGCTTAAACTATAAGGATGGCATGATGTGAGCACTTTTCTTGACCTCTGTGTTCATACTGCATGCTTTTTGCACCTCTTTAAAAGGAACAACATCAAAAAAATAAATCATTGTGGGTATTCTTGAAATCCACTTCAGATCATAGAGGAACCTTTGGCTTTACATCACCCTACAATCCAGGCTCTATTTGTCTCTCTAGCTTCCATTCCTTATGCTTTGCAACATTCATTGAATCATCAAAATTCTTTGGCCTTTTAAGCTCAACCTTCAACCTCAAATCAGCCCTCAAACTTTGCATAAACATACACCTATTAAGCATAAGAGGAGGAACATCACCGTCCAAAGCAACACACCACCTCTTCCACAAAACCATTAAATTGCTTCACACAAAGGCAACTACACTTTTGATCATTAACATGTATAAGTCTTTTAATGGAGTGCCATACACCCTCTTGGTTCTCTACCTCCTTAAACCTCTCAAGGAAAGCTTTTTTGAACTCATGATAATTCATCACCTGTAGAGGTTGAGATGAATTCAATGAAACCATTATAATCATCATACCACGTCCTTGCATAATCTTTCAAACAAAAGAACAAAATCTTCAACATGATCATTGCATCTTCCTTACTGGAAATAAACAAGATCAAGTGGTACCTCTATAGCAATGTCCCCCAATAGTGCTCAAGATATAATATCAACACCACAAACCATATCAAATGAACTCCCACAAAGCCGCAACTCAAAGGCAAGTGATCCCTTGGGAATTTACAAGCACACACCGAGCACACACCTACCCAAAAGATCACCATAGAAACTAGGAACCACTTGCCTTGGCATGGAATTACATCGCATGCTAACCAATGCACATGAGGATAAGAGATTCCCCCTTTGCCAATTGATTCTTTAAAACCGCAATTTCAAAGTGTGAATTATGCCATGAAACATGCAAGCGGTCACCACTTACCCTACACCAAAGTGCCTACTGTCTACGATATCCTATACCATGCAAGAAACAGACTTTATCTTCCAAACCAAAACTCTAAAAGGGATCCTTTCAAGCCTAGAATATTCTCTTAAAATTTTGAACAAAAGTTCTGAAGACATTGAATCTTGAATCTATACACCAGTATGTGCAAAACTAACACGAACAACAAGCTACCATGGCATGACTACAGGTAGGAAAGGATAGTGGAGGGCAAAAACCTACATAAAACAACATGAAGAAGTCACAACAACCCAAAACCTACAAATTATTTATATTTGAATGAACTTTTTATGTTTGTACATGTGTTTAAGGTATATACAGATCATACTTCCAAAAACACACCAACAGATACTTAACACAACCTGATAATTGGTGCTACATTAGTGACTTGCACTTCATGTACATATACGTAAGACACCAAGCTAAAAAGGCCACAAAATAAACTCGTGAAGATTCTCGTGTCACTCCATGGCATCACTATATGTACAATTTGTACAAAAAATGGTACTTCAAAATGCGAAATACACAATCTTAACAGTCGTCATGAAGACATAGGTGGTCAACATAGTAGGCAATTATATGTAGTTACCATTAGAAAGTAATTGGATCTTGTTTTTTTTTTGCTATGCCACATTTACAAGATCGTAAGTTAAAATTCTTGCATGATAGCTCCTAATTAGGTGCAAAATGCACAAAAAAATGAAAGTCTCTAATTGCTAGCAAGGAATCCAGACATTAGCACACACTATTACATTAAAGTTTTAAGGAAAATTTAAGTGTGTAAGTTTGCTATATTAATAATCTAATACTAATATGAATCTATGAATCAATGTAGCCATGCAAGGCTAAGTAGTTTATGTCGTTAGAAGTTCAATACGGAATGTGTGTGACCCATGAAATGAAGTTCCAAAATTGCATGCATATTTCCTTCATAGGTTTGTAGTTTATAATATGATTCGTGTTTTCGTTAAAGCTCATTCTTATACCCACAATCATATTCTTTGCGACCTACCAAGACAACATGAAAGTAGCAAGTGTAAGGGATCCATACCGGATACAAACAATAGCAAGAAAATACAAATTATGTCAATCCTATGTGGTATTACTCACATTACATCCTAATCAAAGCAATTGATCGTAATCGTGTTAAACATATGGTTAAGAGGGAGAAAACACTACAGAGGAGTGGGAAATTCTTTTCTGAGGAACTTTTATATAGGGCTTCTCTTTGAGGAAGACATAGGAGCAATGTTAAAAGTATCAAGAAAGCATGCATACTTAGTTTTTTTAAAAAAATCCCCGAAGGGAAGGTGCTAATGAACCTTCTTAAAGTGTAGTAACATGCCAAATCTTCTCTTTTTGTAAACATCGTATAACCATAAGGGATTTTTTTAAAGAATATTAGTCATTTTTTAGGACAGTAGGGATACGTTAAAAGAACTTTTGTAAATAGCATATAACCAAAGCCTTTGGAGCAATTGATAGTGGTTTTGTTGTCTATGTTGGAGCTATTGTTTCAAGGATGTCGCGGATCTCTTCACCATGGACTTTCAGAGTGTTGTTAAGAAGAATTAGGGAGTTTGATGTTGATATATGTAATGAGGCTTTTGTAATTGATCACAAAGTGTTTTGCACTAAAAAGCTTTACATTCTACGCATACGATAGTACGATGTTTAGGAGGTGGCAGTTTCTAAATGAAGGCTATTTTGTATGCAAATGGATGGAAGAGAGCATCATCTATGATTTGTGGAGCTTACCGCATTCTTTGTGGCTCTCTATAGAAAGCAACTAGTGCAAACCCTGTATTTTTTTCATTTGCCAATTAACATGGGCGCTACAGAAACAACCTGCGAGTATGGCACATATGTTTCTTAGTTTTTAGGTGTGCATACCATGTTTGTTTTAGTAGTATAATATGGAGGTATATCTCCTTAATTTTGGAGGTGTACGTACCATGGTTAAGTCCCTCTCTCCCCTCCTTTTTTCTTTAAAAGGGAAGACCTTCTATTATCCTCTAAATACAGTTCGTGATTAAGTTGAAAAACATTCCATGAAGGTGTTAAAGAATGAGATCGAAAGTGGCATTCACCATTGAATGAAAATACGGTTTTTTTTACATAAAAAAAAAAAAACCTTCCAAGCTTGTAGTGGACATAAGTTTTAAAAAAGACCTAGTGAGAAGATCAAGGCAAAGGGACTCGTAGAAAACACTAAAAGACTTTAGTAAATGTCAGTTTAATGCTACAAGGCTAGTTTCAACGAGGTTTTGCAACTATATTCAAGGTCATACAAGTGAGCGTCCAATAAAATTGGCATTGTTTTTCGGTAGAAAGGGAAGGTGTATGCCCGGGGAGTTTCAACCCATGTACAATGGAGCACCTTTGAAATTGTTCTAAGGTATGCCAACGTCTGTCTCCAGACACCTTGTTTCTAGAAGCGATTCGGTAGGTTGCCACATCACTTGGAGAAAACCAAAATTCATAAGCGTTGCACACATGAAAAAGAAGGAATGGTTGAGAGCTTTGCTCCACTTTTCTAGAGTTTTGGTGCCATGCCCTCCTTGTGCACAAGACCCTTTGCAAAGCTAACATTTCGCTCACACGTGGAATCCATAGGCAAAATCTGATTGGCAATGGTAAATTGTGTAAGCAACCCTACTTTCACGCATTCGATGTTGCGGTGCGAATCTGACTGCTAGCTCAACGTTTCCAAGACGCAGCGGCTTTTTTCTCAATCATGTGCGGACCCTTATAAAGGCCCCTCGATGGCAGGCCACAAGAGGTGGTAGCACCTCGACTATATGTGACACTGGGAAAGTCAAGGGATCGACGAGACGGATGTTTAATCCACCATTGATCACATTCCATTGAGGAAAAAAATCAAGGTTCCCCAGCGCCGCGATAGCCCGTTGAACGCACGACCTGCACCAACACAGTCCCGAGACCTATCCAACCAAGCTATGGCACGTCATTGGATAGAATGCGAGGCCGAGAATATAAGACCTACCCCCCCTTTGCACGTTGATCCCACGGTCCAAATCATTCGCCCCTCGCCAATGAAGCGTTGCCGTTGATCCCTCCTCCGTGATCCCGTGTCACTTATACACCAGGGTGGCCCTCCACACTATCTCACACGGGGAGGTCCAAGTGGGATCAATGGCTGACGTGATTTGGGCCGTCAGATGCACATCTGTAAATTTAGGACATTTGATAAATTAGGGGAGAAGAGTAAATTGGTGGTAGTCTGCGCCCCATGACTTGAACCCCCGACCTCCCCATTGCGAGCCATGTGCCCTAACCACTACACCCACATGCATTCGTTGAAATATATGTGATTTGAGTATGTCATATTGTAAATGTGGGCCGATTAGTATGTCGTACCCATTTTAAAAAATAAAAGATCAACGAGAATCATCTATAGATGCTGGGGGACTCGGAAACAAAGACTGAAGCTCTCTCTCTCTCTCTCTCTCACACACACACACACACACACACACACACACACACTCACACACCCAAGTGTGGTAGATTGGTTATGCCATTTCCCTCTTGAATAACAGGTCTTGAGTTCAACTCTTCTCGTCGGCTAGAGCTTTAAGGTCTCTTGGGATAGTTTCCTACGATGTTAAAACTCTCTTCTTCTTCTCTCTCTCTCTTTCTTTGCATGAGAGGTTATCTGAGGTGCAGTCCAACAAATAGCTCTCTCTCTCTCTCTCTCTCTCTCTCTCTCTCTCTGGATAGCTTCCTAAGACGTTAAAATCCTCTTCTTCTTCTTCTTCTCTCTCTCTCTCTCTCTCTCTTTGTGCGCAGAATTCCCCCGACTCTCTCTTTGGACCATTCCTACAACACCTCGTGCAGTCATCGGTGTTGGGTGCCTGCGTACGCAAGGAGAAGGCATGCGGACGCGTAGGGGTAGCTAAGTAAATTCGGGGCAAATTTGTAAATTCGAGGCAGCCGCCAGATCTGACGGTCCACGATTGGCGCGCCCCGCGTTTTCCTCCTCCACCATTGATCCACGATTGGCGCGCCTCGCGTGTGGTATAGTGATGAGGCAGGGTGGCGGCAGGAGATGATGAATGCAGCTACAACAAAATTAAGAGCTTCCATTCCTCGCGTCGCATGCAGAAACTATTTCGCAGTTCCTGGCATGATAACGATCAGCAGCGAGGGTTCACGCAACCCAAGTGCTTTCAGCGCGACAGAGCAAAAAGCTTCTTGGGTTCACTATAAACACGAGGATGGGCTTGACCCTTACAGATGGACTGCGAAGTGAGTGCTCTCTCTGTCTTGACGCATGTGCTTCTTGCTTCTTCTCATTGTTTCTGCTCTGTGCAGAGAATGTCATCACGTTTTGGAAGATCGGCCTTGGCAGGAGGTCTTGAAGTTCTATTCGCATGTTGCAGCCGGAAATCTCTCTCTTTCTGATTTAACCTTCTTTGGGAACTTTCATGTAAGCTACATTTGTGATTATCTGTAGACAATCTGCTTAACTGGCTTTGAATAATTCCTTCAAACTGTTTACAGAACAACTTTTCAAGTGGAACACACATGTTACTTATGGTGTAGGGTTTGCTTGTTGTGTTAATATGCCCGAAACTTTACTAGAGCCAGTCTCTGTTTAAAGCGTGCTAGTCTACTGTAGCCTTAATATGCAATCCTCAAAATTGCAAAAGAAAATTCTTATCCCTTCATGTTCCCCACAAGGGAGTGTGCTCCTTGTATATAAGGAACACATGCTCAACAGGATCGTGGAAGACATAGGCGCAACTTGCACAATACTCCAATTATACTATCGGTAGAGTCAACCGCCCAACACAGGCTTCACATCGGTAAAGTGTCCAATCAAAATTGCGACGTCAACTGTGTAAAATCCGCCGTAAATTACGCCCGATTGTTCGGGCTGCCACGTCATCTGTCGTACGGAACACCATGTAATCTCTCTCTCTCTCTCTCTCTCTCTCTCTCTCTCTCTCTTAATGTCTCTGGCCAAGCTTCTAGCCACGTCATCACTTTTGTGACATACACTTCCGGAAGAAGAGTTATTGTTCTCAATTGCATTGGACCACTTCAAACCATGTGCTGACAAGAGACGCAAATCACTCTGTCGGGATCTTAGACATGAACCATGATCATTATGACTTAGCCATCATAGCGAGACGGCATTCATCTCTCACGAATGTCTCGATGCACTAAATCTCATCACTCCAGTTACACATCAACAAGACAAAATGCTCTAGTCATTTCATCTTATACACATTCATATTCAGACAAAAACAAGTGAAAGAGTACATCTTGCATTTGGTTCTTAAGGGATTCCGAATCACAAGCCCAAAACATAAAGTGCAATAGGTAGAAGGACTTCAAAGGAAATGAAGCGGAGAGGTGCCACTCGTTTTCTCTAGAGGCGAGTGTGTAGATGTTTCACAGGGTTGTCGTAAGATGCATAGCACAAACACACAAACAGCCATTGCCCCTCATCTTCCGCCGCTTTAATGGAATGTATTTGGGGGACATGCTGGAGTGCGTCCCACTGTAGATTTTCCAACGTACTGGTGGTGCAAAAGAAAGCTCCTAGATGCCCTTCCACAGAGCAGGACTTGGAGATGTGCAAGCATATGCTTGAGTGGGCACCTTCTTTTATGAATGCCCTAGTGAAGACCATGGTGCATGCACACAACAAGGGAATCATATACTGTGACTTGCACCCGTGGAACAACATGAAAACGTGCACTTCTGGTATCGCAAAGTGATGACATGGCACTAGGACCCACTGGCATAGTTACAGGGAATGACCGTTTTTAGGTCTCAGTTCTCCGGTCCCCATTCTAACTTCCCGTTTCAAATCCTGGTTTTGTGTTTCAAATGTGAGTATCCGTAATAGGGAATGGCATTTCATGCCCGTTGCCGTTTCCGGTTCTGCGTTCCGATTCCTCGTTCCGGGTAACTATGCCCGCCGACAGACAAAAAGAGAACGCATTGATGACATGGTAAATTGTGGCGTGTTTTACGAAGCTGCCATGTGGCAATTTTGATTGCCAGTTCTTAGCAGAGGTTTTGGGTGCATGTTTTTAATAGCATATGTTTCTGAACTTGGCACCAATTTTTTGTATCAGTTACTTTTTGGACCTGATTCCTCTAAATATGTGCTCGATGGGTCGTCTACGATAGATCAATGTATGGTTACATACTGCAAAGCAACTTGTGGGTAGTTATACTCTATGCTTATTAATATTGAGAAAGTATCGGAAGGGATGCTAGACTCTGGGTTCAGTGCGTCTAGAAGCGGAACTTCGTGGCTTCATGTCTTGACTAGTTGAGTTTTGAAGTGCAAGTGTTTAGTTTTTGTTTTGGTCATGTTTTGTGAGATTTCTGTCTTGTCCATGCCAAGCCGGTTTCATATGGAATAGTCTAAAAGCCTCAAGGTAAAGCTTTACTATCTAATGAGTATCTACCGAGTCCTCCTCCATCCACTTTGCATCTAGAGCTGGATAATTCGTGAACTTGATCGAATACTTGCTGACCAGCTCACCCTTCACGTTCCTTACCTTGTGTTCTAGGATCTGCTCAAATATAACAATCTTTTTTGTTTCTACTATCTCTGGTTCCTTCTCAAACCCCCTATCCTTTGGCACTTCTTCCTTGAAAGAACTCCAGACTCACATGGAATGCATCGTAAATCTTCCAATTATTGAGTAACTCCGATCGAAAGGATACATTGTTGATTCTTCGGGGATCTTGAAGAGCCTATAGTATCTCATACTTAGCTTTGGGAAAAGCTTCTCCTTAACCTTCATTTTTCTAATGCGTGCCTTCTCAAACCCAAGGTTGGATTATTTCCAAGATTGCGAAGCATGAGAAGTGCACTATGATAAGGCACAATCATAAGTTTAGAAACACACTACTTTCCGAGTTCATCGACAAAGTTTTATTTTCCCAACAAATGAAGTGCAAATGTGAGAGAAGTGGCAAGGCTCATTTTGCCCCCAAAGCGTAAAAACCACCCCATGTGGAAGCGAAACTTCGCCGCGTTGTGTCTCGATTACTTTGAGTTTTGAAGTATAAGTGTAAAAGTTTCTATATTGTTCGTGAGTTGTGAGATTACCGTCTCTCTCTCTCTCTCTCTCTCTCTCTCTCTCTCTCTCTGACTATCAAATAAATTCTCAGCAAGATTGTTCAGCCATGGAATTTCCTCGCCTCGGTGAGTCGAGCCTTCCTTGACTATTATCACCTTTGCAAAAGCTTCCATCTTGTTGAAGTGGTGTCACAAATTGCTGACGCGTCAAGTCATTGAAGAACAGAGCCAACCTTCAGATCACGGCCGAGGGGCCTAAATCATAAGAAGAACAAGCAATAGCAGAAGAAGAAGTCCTACCAACTTATGGGGACCCCATCCGATGGGGCCCCAGTGACATAAAGGAATTAAAATAAAGCAAGACCCACCAATACACAGCTCAGATTTTCCGTCGATTGCTGACGTGGCAGAACTGTACGGATTTTCGCGTTTCACACTGACAGTGCTGACGTGGCAAATTTCCGCAAAACGTGCTGACAATGCTGACGTGGCAATTGTACGGAATTCCATGATTTACGATGGCAGCTTTTTGGCATTGCTTTTGGACCAGAAGCTTTTTGAGTTTGAAGGCTTTTCATGTAAACTGCTTTTGGGGCCTAAAGGCCGGCCTTTAAATATGAGGCCATGGGCTCATTCCTGGGCATGCTTCTTGGAGAAGTGCAGAGTCTGGAGTATTGGCTTGTACTATGTTGATGCAATATAAAGAAATAGCGAAAGGGGTGCCAAGGTTTGGGGCCAATACTCTTTGGGGTGGAATTCCGCCACTCCGTGTCGCGTGTGCTCTCTCTCTTTCAGTTCAGTTGTTATTGAAGTGCTTAAAGTTTGTTCAGTCTGTTCTTTTCTATTTGCACGTGGTGCCCATTTTGTGACAGTGGTATCAGAGCATCACCGTGATGCAGCAGGGCAAGCCAGTTGTCCTCAAAGTTTGGTTGTTCGAACAAAGCCTTGACTGACCTCTCTAGTTGTTTTCTAGTTAGATACTTTTGAATATTTGTTTGAGAAAGTATTGTTTGAAATCTGTTTGAAATGGATGCTATCTGTTTTAAACGTGTCTTGGTGCCGATTTGAATTGTTTGACTTTGATTTTAAATACTGGTTACAATGATTGGTGATTTTACTCCCTGGTGGAGAAGTGAGAAATTTTGTTTTAGTATTGTTTGAACCTCCGAACGACGCAGGCTGATGCCTGGGGAGCGTTTCGTTGTATGTTTGAAAACCTCGACGCAGGCCGACGTCTGGGGAGCGTTCTGTCGTATGCTAGAAAACCTCCGAACGACGCAGGTCGATGTCTGGGGAGCGTTCGGTTGTATGCTTGAACCCTCCAAGTGATGCAGACTGCGGTCTGGGGAGTGTTTGGTTGTACACTCCTTTGAGCTCATGGCCCATACCTTTTTAGGTTATTTGCGGGGGGGGGGGGGTGACGAGGTAGTCGTTGAGTAGCTTCATACCGCAGACTGTTTGTCTCGGGGAGTGCTCAACGGTGCTGTTTGTTGTGTCTGTAACATGCATATGTGAGCATTTTTGTTGCATTGTGATGTGCCAACCACTGAATATTCTTAACTGGATGAGATTGCCTGGGTATGTAATTTTAGTGCATCAAGACACCTGTGGAAGATTAGTGCAGTATGAGTGTGATGGCTAATTTTACTACGCCGGAATATCAAGAGTTCCGGTCTGGACGAAAGGAGAAGCCAACTCCTTGATCAAAGAGCCGAAAGGATTAGCCAACTCCTTAACAAAAAGAGCAAACTGATTGTCCCTCGGAATGACCCTCGGAAATTTTTGAGCTAACTTAAGCTGATTTGCAGATATGCTGTAATCGCGGACGATTACTTTCTTTCAAGAAGGGGGTATGTCACAAACTGCTGACGTGTCAAGTCATTGAAGAACAGAGCCAACCTTCAGATCACGGCCGAGGGACCTAAACCCTAAGAAGAACAAGCAACAACAGAAGAAGAAGTCCTACCAACTTATGAAGACGCCGTCCGATGGGGCCACAATGACATAAATAAATTAAAATAAAGCAGGACCCACCAATACACAGCCCGGATTTTCCGTCGAAGATTGCTGGCGTGGCAGAATTGTATGGATTTCCGCGGTTCACGTTGACAGTGCCGACGTGGCAAATTTCTGCAAAACGCGTCGACAGTGCTGACGTGGCAATTGTACGGAATTCCCTGATTTACGCTGGCAGCTTTTTGGCATTGCTTTTGGACCAGAAGCTTTTTGAGTTTGAAGGATTTTCATGTAAACTGCTTTTGGGGCCTAAAGGATGGCCTTTAAATATGAGGCGATGGGCTCATTCTCGGGCATGCTTCTTGGAGAAGGTGCAGAGTCTGGAGTACCGGCTTGTACTGTGTTGATGCAATATAAAGAAATAGCGAAAGGGGCGCCAAGGTTTGGGGCCAATACTCTCTGGGGTGGAATTCCGCCACTCCGTGTCGCATGTGCTCTCTCTCTTTCAGTTTAGTTGTTATTGAAGTGCTAAAAGTTAGTTCAGTCTGTCATTTTCTATTGGCACGTGGTGCCCGTTTTGTGACAAGTGGTCGCTCTTCTTGTCGGAACAAGAGAAGTGTTGAGCTACTCCATGGAAATAACTGCAACAGGATAGGAAAAGACTTCACTAAGGGAACCTAGTGCAAGTTCATTGAGGATTTTGGAGAAGAGAGGAAATCAAATGATAGTGTATTTGAGGGTTCCGACGACGCAAAAGAATTAGCTGATGGTTCTTGAGAGAATTCAGACGACTTAAAATGAGGTGCTTGAGGACGGGGGAGGCAAGTAGGGCTACCGATTGGTCACAAGCCACAAGAAAAGAAGAGAGGTAATGTAGGTCTACCAGATAATTTGGTCAAGGTACTCATTGACCTAAAGTGGACGGAGGAGGAGAATGTCGCAAATTCTCTTCAGAGAGAGGTGTACCTTGAAGCTTTTGGATTAGCAGCAGTGGTTATGTTGAAAGTTACCAATGAATCAACAAGTTAAATCTGGTGCAATGTGGAATGCACAAGAGGGGAGCCACTCCACTCTTTTGTCACAGATTGCCTAGATTGATTAAAGTCACTGGTTTCTCTTAGAGATTTTAGGGATACTGACAGGCTGATAGTATTTTACGGAGTGACTTTATGAATACATGGACATTGAATTGGAAATTTCCTTGATTGAATTGAAGGCATGTGCTCTTTCATGTGTGTATTGTTCGAGATGTGTAGAGAAGATGAAATGTCTGCAGCATTTTGTTTGATGAATGGTTTGAACTTGGTGCATCTAGGCATCTGTTAGAGATCAACGAGATTTGTTGTCAAGTGCACATCTAACCCTATGTGCATGTGGACAAGGAATAACTCTTATTTCTAGGGCTTATGATAGCCTAGGAAGTGTTGTGGCACCCTTGTGAGCCTGTACTTGGGACGTGCATGTCCAGTCACTTGAGATTAGTTGCATATCCTTTGATTGCACATGAGCATAGCCAATGTCTGCTACGTTTAGGCATTGGGGAGTGTGTTAGGAATGGGATCGTGCTAGCTAGGGTGGATGAAAGAGAAACATAGTGCAAGTGTGTGAGTGTGTGTGTAAGCAAGTTTATCACTCAAGTGAATTAGGTTCCAAGATAGAATTAGCTTGGACTCATAAACACAATCTTGAGTATTGATTTAGTTTAGCACAGGCTCACCATAGACAAGCATGTAGTGCAAAATAGAGTTGTTTTTATTCATTCATGAGTAGCTCTACAGCCTTGCTCCACAGCATGTGGGATAATTCCACTCTTCTCTCCTTGATTCACACTTTAGTACAAAGCTCACACTTTACAATCCTCCCCTTGAGGTTTGGACTATGACAAAGTATTGAAGATGCAATATCCACACTAAATGATAAGTTGGTATCCACACAGGGTGGTAATATCCACACAGGCTGACAAAATCCACATAGGATGATAATATCCGCACAGGAAAAAAGTCCTCCCCTATAAAGTAGAGAGGATGCATCTTCAAAATGCGTCTTCATAAAAGACAAGGTTGTGCTCGTCTTCGTCTTCTTTGTCTTCTACCATGTAAGCTGACCCTTTGATAGGTCTCTTTCCTTCGTAGCTTCTACTGTTGCTTCTACTACTGCTGCTTTCTCCACGCTACCACCTCCATTTGAGTAGCATCGAGAAGGAGGGTGTCCCTTCTTACCACATTTGTTGCAAGGTTTGTTTGTGTAGCAGTCTTTCGCTACGTGTCCCATTCTTCCACATTCATAACACTTTCTTTCGGTTGATAATGTCGATGACGAATATCTTCCCCTTGAGGATGTTGTGATAAAAGCTCCTCCTGATCAGGTTAATGAACCTTTTTGCTTTCTTTCTTCTGCTTGGATTGAGTTGACATCTTGGAAAGGTGGAGCCGGTTCTTTTTCTTCAAGAATTGTGACTAAGTGGTCATAAGTACTATGCTCTTAAGCCTATTTACTAGGCTAGCAATGTCCTCCCCTTCAGTCATAATGATTTTGTAAAGTTGTCTTTTGAGACTAACTTTACTTCTTTTGGCCTTGGCTCCAAAATTACTTTCTAGGACATGCTAGGCATCATGTGCATGCTTACATTCGTCTATGAAATGCACATAATTGTCATGCAAGGAGGTGATGATGATTCCTAATGCTTGTTCATCTATGTTGTGCACTTGCTATGAGTGTAGTTGCCCTAGTGTGAATTCCATCGAGTTCGGCTTGTTGCTCTAAGGCAGTGCTGATGACAGACCATAAACATTTTTTTCATTTAGTAACCTCTCAACTTCGTTTGCCAGGTGTGAAACCCTTCCCCGTTGAATTTTTCTATTCCCTTGTCCCCCATTTGTGCTAATAGAGGGGTCTTAGCTTAGGAGACTCTCCTAGCCAGTGTCTACCTCTTTACACGAGCACAAATAGCCCTTGAAAAAGTTTTATTGGCAAGTTGTCGTGCTTGGTTGCAAGGATTTTAGAGTTTAATTGTGTGGAGAGAGAGAGAGAGAGAGAGAGAGAGAGAGAGAGAGAGAGAGAGAGATTCCTGTAATTTTGTGAAGCTCCTCTTCACAGAGTGAAGTCACTCTTCACAAAAAAATGTCTTCTTTGATTGGTTTGATATCTAGCCAAGCCGATGTGGAGTGATCCCCTTTTGAGTGCTAAGTGCTAGATTGATGGCCGCCTTTGAAATCCCGTGTCGATGCTTTGAATTTTTTTTGAGATTTGAGACCTTGGCTAGGTGCTTAAGGTTCCCCTTGTGGGACTGGCCCCTTATGTGGTTTGGGAAGCTTCAAAGCCTTAGAAGATGAGTCCGTGGAAAGGAGTTCTTACAAGGTCAGGCAGCGGGCAGCAAATCTGGGCAGTGCGGGCAAGCACTTAGCACTCAAAACTGGGCAGCGGGCATGGTGTCCGGGCAGGCAGGGGCAGTTGGGCAGGGCCTTCGGGCAGGCGTGCAAGGGCGTCGGACGGTGCTAAGCAGCAGGCGGCCGGTCGATCGTGAGGGGAGATCTGTCGGTTGGATGGGTTCAATAATGAAGCTCGGATTGTAGCCGGTCGGGCCTGCGGCCGTTTGGACCGGGAATTCGTACTTGGACTTAGTTGGGACTCAAGCTCAAGCACACAGTGGGCATTGAATGCACACATACACACACAAGTTGAAGTTCTGCAGTAGAGATTCTAGAGTGTAAGTTTGATTAGGCACAACTTAATTGGGGTATTACTTCTTGAGACCTGACTCAAATTTGGCATGCATAGGCTCAAATGAGAGCACTCGGGACAGGCTACGCACACACACCAATGGTAAATGCCAATTTTGCTAAAATAAGGGGCATGTTTTGAATGCAAAATGCAAGTTCCTAATGAAAATTAATGAACTCTGACGCTAATTAAGCTTCCTATTAGCTAGTGAGTAGTGGCCCAAGAGTCTTTAGCTCAAGAACATGCTCATGCTAGCCGATGGAATACTAATTAGACATGCATTATACAATAAAAGAGCAAACCTAATGGATCTAGCTAATGATGATTAATGAATGCTGATTTTACAAACATGCAAATACGTAATAGCAAACCTAGCTAGCATACCCGAGCTCTGATACCTATTGTTAGGAATGGGATCGTGCTAGTTAGGGTGGATGAGAGAGAAACATAGTGCAAGTGTGTGAGTGTGTGTGTAAGCAAGATTATCACTCAAGTGAATTAGGTTCCAAGATAGAATTAGCTTGGACTCATAAACACAATCTTGAGTATTGACTTAGCTTAGCACAGGCTCAGCATAGACAAGCATGTAGTGCAAAATAGAGTTGTTTTTATTCATTCATGAAATGAGCTTTAAGTAGCTCTACAGCCTTGTTGCACAGCATGTGGGATAATTCCACTCTTCTCTCCTTGACTCACACTTTAGGACAAAGCTCACACTGTACAGAGTGTTCCCATACAGTTGCATTAGTCCTCAACCTACGTATTTATGTGCATGTGACTCACCTCTTGTTAATAGTTCATCAACTTATTAAGAAGTGACATTTTTGCACCATTTTAGAAGTCGTGGGTTTTTAAGTGGTGTTGCCCTACCTAGCTCTTACCTTATATATAAGTGACCCTAGGGATCAATGCTCAACGATAAGTAAGTACCCGCAGTACAAGGACTAAGTACTCGCCGTTCCTGAGCACCCCTCTGGCGTCTTTGCACCAAATCAGCCAGCGTTTTCAGAATTCAGCCCATCGTACCATAGTGGCCACCATTTTCAGATTTCCACATCAATATAAAAACAAATACCGAAAGGGGCGCCAGATTTTGGGGCCAATACCTCTTGGCACAGAACTACGCCGGGCCGTGTTGACTCAAATTTTGAAGTTGTGAAGTATTTTAATGTGATGAGAGTAAAATTGGAGAGAAGTCCCTACACCAAGAGGAGGGTTTCCCAATCCACCTCCATGCCCATCTACGCCGTGGATTGCACCAAATTTTATGGAGACTTTCATGAAATCCATGATAGAGATGATGCTACAACAAGAGGCTCAACGGGCCACCATGGAAAGGGAACGTGAAGAACAAAGGGTAGCTATGGAGCTCGAGCGTAAGCAAGCACGTGAAGCTCAACGCATAGCACCCGAAGAAAAGAGGTCAGCTATGGATCTAGAGCGTGAGTAAGCATGCAAAGCTCAACGCATAGCAGCTGAAGAAAAGAGAGACCAACACATGCAAGAGTTGGTCCTACAAATGCTGTCCTCAAAAAGCGAACCACTCAAGGAGACCGGCGAGTCATCATGTAGCACAGGTAGAGACGACAACTCCAACACTCCAGTCATTGAGTAGTTTGACTGTCAGTAAATATGATGGTAAGATGGATGCTTCTGTGATTCATTCTTGGTTGCATCAATTTACTTTGCGACTAACAAGAAAACGAGTAACAGTAAATTTTTGACTGTTGCCATGTATCTAGCGGGTGATGCCATTAATTGCTATCAAGCTTGGCAAGAGACACAATTGGCCAAGCATCCTGATCGTGCCGCGGATGGCGAGCCACTGTTTTTCAGTTGGGTCGACTTCTAAGACAAGCTCAAGGCTCGTTTTATGCCACCGCAATACCTTGATCGATTAAAAGAAGTGGCAAGTCCTCAAGCAAAATGGAACTCCTATTATGTGTTTTTGTAACTGTATTTTGTAGACTGGTGTTCAATTGCGTAAGTTTGATTGCAAAGAGGCTTTCCTCTTTGGTTTGAACGAGTACATCAAACATGACGTGTAAGTCTTCGACCCAAAGGACTACAATGACGCCGTTAAAATTGCTCTCGTGGAAGAAATGAAGCACAACAAAGGTAAGCGGAAGGAGAACAAGTCAAGTACCCCTCATAAGCAACATAATGGAAAGACCAATGGTAAAAACAATGGTAATTCTTCCTCTTCTCAGTCTTCCACTATACCTAGAGCACAACACTCTTCACCTAACAGTGATAATAAAGAAAAGGCTAAAACTGAAGAACTTCCTAAGTTGATACCTGATGAAAAATCTGCTCAAGGAAGAGTAGGAGGTTGGTTAAGTCCTGAAGAATGAATCGAGTATAGAAAAGAAGGAAGATGTTTTTAGTGTCACACTTAAGATCACATGAAAAGAGATTGTTCTAAGAAAGCACCCAAAGAACTCACAAAAGCATTCATAGAACCCACATCTTCTAGTAGTGTCATCAATGAGAAAACTAATGTGCCCCTAGTTTCTAATGATCATCAGATGAGTTTGTCATGAAGTGTTAAGGTCATGTGAATGGTCAACGCATTGTGATCTTGTTTGATCCAAGCAGTATGCATGATGTGATTAGTGATTCTCTTGTGAAGAGCGCACGTTTAGAAGCTATTTCAATGTAGCATGCAATCCATTAACACGGATGGCAGTACCAATACTCAGTTAGCTGCCTCGGTATCCGAGAGGTATGACCACAATCGTTATGATTGTGACTCGATGCTTTGTTTGGCTCGGAAGTTGGAAGCCAAAGGCAAAAGCAGGAATTCACTTGAAGACAAAGTCAAAGGCAAGCTGGACAGAGGTTACGGTAATAAAGATTTGACAAAGGAGATCGGCACGTGGTGGTGGCCACAGTGGCCTCAACGTCAGATTTCTAGTCAAAGTGAAGGTGTCATCACTAGCTTTAGCCAGAGAGATGCTTGTGAGTGGCAGAGGGGCAGATAGTGCTCCCTCTGATTGATTTGGACCCTTGTGTAGGAGTTCAAGTTATTGGTTTTTGGACCCGTGGGTCGGAGTTTAAGGCACATGCATCTGGCAGGGAACCAATCAAGCGTGTCAAAGACACTATGGAGGGGCGCGCCAATTCATTGTTGTTGGTCGGATCATGGACAGGATGTGTTCTAGAGTTTATTATCTTGGAGTGTTATATTTTGCACATGATGTTCACATTTCACGAATGGGGATTATTGGACGTAGTCTTGTCTACAACTCAGATTTTCTACAGAGGCAACTGATGCTCAAGATGGCATTTCTTTCAGGTACAAAGTTGAGGAGAGCAACACCGAGGTGTATCGAGTAGTCTGCAACTGCTGGGGTGTACATGGTAGCTTCTTCATTGACTTGGTTTCACTATTGATGTCTACTATGAGTTGCAGAGAGGGTGTTAAAGTTTAGGCATCTCAAGTGAACTGCCCAATGTGAACAGAGTATTTATTTTGGCTTTTAGGGATTTATTTCACTTATTTGTCAAAGTCTGGGTAGGGCAATTTACTAAGATTTCTATACAAGAAACCCTCAGCCCCATTGTATTATCATCTGTTATCTCATTGCCTTGGTTGATTGGTTGAGTAGCTGGAGGGGATATAGAAGTGACAGGCTCATATGTATATCTGGGGGTTACATTCACCGCAACATCAGGGACCTTCTCCATGACACAGGCAGCCAGAGATAGACTTACCAGAGGATACGCATCACTAGCTCTGATGGAGAGACAGTGCCACCAGGCCCACTTCCAGGAGCCCCGGACGAAGGGGTGGCTCTTTGACACACTGGTCACACCTGCACTCATGTATGCCTCGGCCATTTGGGGACCGGGACTGGCAGACTCAGTATGGACACAGATAGAGAGGCCACAGATTATTATGATCTCCAGGATGATTCGCAGCAAGCCATCAGTTCCACACGACATTATTAGAGTTGAGCTGGCTGCACAACCGATGTTGGTAGAGGCACTCTTTCAGACTGTTTGCCTTCTTCGCAGATTCAAAGATATGGATCCAGATAGGATCTCTCATAGAGCCTTCATTGCATCTAGAGAGATGGCACAGGCAGGGGACACTAGCTCATGGTATGCCCAGACAAGAGATTGGCTAGCTCAGCACGGTTTTGATATTGATAGACTACCACCACTCCAGTATGACACCCAGGCCCCGACCTATACCCTCTCACGCTCTGAGCGGAATAGGGTCATCAGACAGGAGATATGGCATACATATATTCAGAGGACATGGCGCAGGTCCACAGACACCCTACCTCCTAAAATGCTATATTACTATGAGCATTTTCTGAGGTTCTCAGAGCAGGGATTCATTGAGATTCCATCATACATGCAAGAGTACATGCCACACCGACTTCGGGTCAACGTTGGCCAGCTACGAGTGTCATCACATCAGCTAGAGATTGAGAGTGGCAGAGCCAGAGGCATACCACGAGAGGAGCGTACATGCCGGATTTGCCAGACGGAGGTGGAGAGTGAGGAGCATTTTGTCATGAGATGCCCAGCATATACAGAGCTGAGAGAGAGATATGGCATTGGAGACTCATTACAGCAGCATATGATAGGCCGAGAGCAGAGGAGGTTTGGCCAGTTCTTGGTTGCGGCTTTAGAGGTTTGAGAGCAGTTGTTACAGCCACGCCAGAGTCAGGATAGCAGGACACAGACTACCATCACACAGTTTTTCCGACGAGCAGGACCAGACCCCCCCACACTACCTACACAGAGTAGAGGGCTTACCCTTCTGCAGGCAGAGTCTCAGAGGGCACGTCGGAGACCGAGGCTCCCAGGATACAGGACACATGGGTGTCACGAGAGGGAGATCTCGAGGATACTAACCTTACACCATCAGTATCTAGAGCAGAGTCATGTACCAGCACCAGGAGATCCAGCATTCCAGAGATACCTGAGCAGGCCACCACCGATGTACCACATTCTCTACCCTACATATGTTGCTTGTTTTTAGATACCCTCCCTATCATCTCATGGTGGTATCACCTTGCAGCCCCTAGTTGAGCCTGATGATGCGTGAGCACACCTCGACACGAGGACCCACACTATACATTGTACACCACATGCACCACCCTACCACACCCTCTTGCATAGTATAGGCTCATTTCAGTTTGTACCCTTTTTTTATTTTCCGATGCCTAGAGCATCAACACATGTATATGATATTGTCTCATAGGTCGAGTTCGGCCTTTCGAAGACGTTAATAAAGCTTTCTTTCTTTCTTTCTTTCTCTCTCTCTCTCTCTCTCGTGCTTTCTCACCTTGGTCTACACTCTTTTGCATCGCCGACTTTGACAAGAGGTTCATGCATTGACAGGCTTCCGGTCATTCTCTTGATAGTTCCTGGGCTTCCCCATTTTCTCCAGACAGTTTGACTACAAACACCACATATCCTATTGGGGAGGACACATGTACGTCTATTGGCACTTCTTTTACGACAAGGAGTTGTTTTTACACTCAGTTCAAGACCTTCACGCAGTATCTTCACACTGTATCGGCGGAGTACAACATTTTGCTACACTGCTCGTGACGGCACTTTACCATGGAGATCTCTCGGAGGTTGGAACACCCCGGACTGTTGCTACTCATGGAGTATCCTTTAGTGGACATTGCAGCAGACATCTTCATCCTTTGCCTCACATCTTTGGCTTCACGTGGTTTGTTCAGCATCAAGTGTTGATAGGGGGTGTTAGATTTACACCACTCTACTGCTTCACACAGTTCTAGGACACTTCCTTGTACGGCTAGTGCCTCCGGGTTGGCCACCCATAGTCTAGGTTGTACCTTGTCTGGCCGCCCGAGTTTGGGGCCAACTACCCACTTGAGCTGGGCGTCCACCTGGGGCACTCCTATATATGGGGCCAAGGGGGTACCCATTTCAGATAGGCTGATACGTTGTATTGACAGGCCTTATGCTCTGGTAGTCAGGGGGGCTGATTGCCCCCTCTCCCCCTACAGCAGCGTTTGTCTCTCTCTCTCTCTCTCTCTCTCTCTCGCTTCCGCACACGCACACTCTCACACATTGCCCTACGTAGCTTTTACCCCATATATAAGTGACCCTAGGGGTCATTGCTCAATGATAAGGCAGTACCTGCAATATAAGTACCAAGTACCTGCAACACCTCAGTACTCCTCTGGCATTTTTGCACCAAATCAGCCATCGTTTTCAGAATTCAGCTAATCGTACTAGATCAAGCCAGTGTTTTCAGATTCCCGCATCAGATCAGCCAGCGTTTTTCAGAATTCAGCCCATTGTAGCTCTACGAGCATTTTCAAATTTAGCCCTCGGATCAGCCATCATTTTTCAGTTTTCAGCCCATCGCCACCACTGGCAATGCAGATCAGCCCATAGCCTCGTCGCCATTGCAGATCGTGGCGAGAATCCCTAGCGTTTTTGCATTCTAGCCCTTAGCCTCGGAGAACCAAGCGCCTAGCATCTAGAATCAACATTTGTGCAATCTAAAGCAAATACCTCTCTAGTGATAGAGGGGGGGGGGGGGGGGGGGGGGGGGTGTTTAGGACCCTATCTGGTGTCAGATCTCTCTCTCTCTCTCAGTCTCTCATTGATTAAAAGGAACTTGAGTACGCACTGAGCACTTATCCTGAGCACACACCATAAATTACTTCCGCTGCATACAACATTTGGATATGATTGCTAAGTGAATGAGAACTGAATGTGAACTGAATATGATTCTAGTGTATCAAGATGTCTATCTACACGAGATGACTGGATAGTGGTGTGAGTGCATTAAGAGTTCTAGTAGGATGAGATGGTTGCAGAGTGATCTAGGTGCATCAAGAGTTCGGGACGAAATAAGATGGCTAGATTGAATGATTGAATCACAAGTGTTCAGTGGGAACGAAGTGTGTGATTTGTGAACTGCATGTTATGTGGATGTACTGTCTTGTGGGGATGGTCACTGGCATGGTTTGCTTGTTTGAAATGTGAAAAGAAAGAATATGAATCTGATGGTAACAAGATTTTGTAGATCAAGACATCCGTGAAAAGATGAGTGCAGTCTGGATGTCTTGAAGATTTTGTAGATCAAGACTCTCTTCTTATCTCCACAATACTTGAAGTGATTGAAAGAGGATTTTCAGGCTTTGTCTCAACAAGGTAAACCTGTGATGTCGTATGTTAACCGTATGTCTCATCTAGGTGGACAATTGCGGAAATCGGATGAGGAAAGGTTAGAAGCCTTTCTCTTTAGATCGGACCACTCGATCAAGTTTGATGTGGAAGCTGGTGATCCGAAGACATTGCAAGACGCTATACGCTTGGCTCAACTCCAAGAGATGAAGCACAACAAGGTTAAGCTCAAGACGGTCTCAGGTAATGATAACTCTTCCTCTCATGACTCGTTTAAGGATAATGGGATTGGCAACCATAAAAAGAACTCTTCTAGTTCTTCTTCTCAATCTAATTCTCCATCTCATTTTCATCAAAGAGTGATAAATCTAAGGATAAGGGTAAAGGAAGATATGATAAACCTCAACTCACACCTGATGAAAAGATTGCTCAAGGAGTTTTAGGTGGTCAATTAAGTAGAGAAGAACAAGCATTGTATGGGAAGGAATGTAGGTGAAACCGGCCTGTTCAATCCAAAAAGGGCGGTAGACTTTACTTTAAACCTTGATTTAGCTTTCACCCATTATTAGTCGTCTATTTTACCTGTACTTTCAAGACACAACAAAGGGGAGAGGGATACAGGCTGCTAGATTGCACCTGTATGAGTAGACGGACACCAGATTGGCCCCTAACTTAGGCGCCCCTTTCGGTATTTCTTTATTGTTCAAAAGAGGGAACAAACGCTGTGGTTCCCTACAAGCTGCCCCGCACAAACTTCGGCTGAATTTCCACTGTTCCAGCCCGATTTCGGCAGCATAACTGTACTAGAACCCTTCACGGTCAGTATTCCCACGCATTGACTGACTTTCCCGACGCATACGGGCACTTTGCAAAACCTGGCGAGAATCTGCAGCACGCTGAATTCTCTGTTTTCAGCCCTGAAAATGCGCCAGATCGCCTGTACAGCGGTCCCCTTGCGTCCCCGAACCTCCTGGGGGTATTAGGGTCCGTTTAGGGCCAAAACCCTAAACCTGCAAAAATACACAGCAGGTTGTAATTCACTGTTTCGGGCTCCGTTTCGCGTGCCGGTCGCATCCCTAGCAAGTCCTCGAGCTCCCGCACCTGTAGGGCTACTTGCCCTTTGAATCGGACGAGATTTCTGGCGTGAAACCTCTCCGAATTCACCTGTACCTGCGGGGGGATTAGCCGCTAGCTAATCCAGTACCTGTGCAAGAGGCTCTTGCCTCGGCAATCGCGCATGAACCCACACAACTGTACATTGGTCAAATGAAGAGCCCACTAGAGGGGCATAACATACTGCCAAAGGGGAGAGAGAGGGCAGTGCGTAGCGTGCAGGGCATCACTCCTGGCACCGCACTGTGCATAAGAGGGAAAGCAAGCACTCCATAGCTCTTAACCTGTGACAGAGACTTGCAAAATGAGCCTCCCAGCTATAAATCACGTTTTTGCCTTCTCTATAAGTAGTAAACTGGCCTCAGAGTGCCAAGTGTCACTCATTTGTGCATTTTCCCGCTTTAGACCCTCGGGTCTAAAAATATCTCACCTGCAGCCTCTGTTGACTTGGCCACAGAGTAACAAAATGATCCCCATGTCAAACTGCACGTAATGACGCGAAGACATTTTCAGGTCCCAAAATAGCAGTTCCCTAAATTTTAGGAGATGCTGCCATTGTATCTTTCTAGGTCATCCGACCCTCTTTGTACACTGCGGCCACATCCAAAACTGAAATGTAGCCTCTGTAGCAAAGGATTCCACTTTGGCTAGTCAATGACCCCACTTGGCTAACCATAGTCCTTGTCCAACCTTAGTGCTCTCTTGCCCTCAGGCCTGGACTCCCTCTGGACAGTTCCACACTAGCTATGCAATGCAGGGCAGTTAGATTTCCCGAGGGGTGTTTCCAAAAAGTGAAAGTAAATAGATAATAAGAAAGAAATCAACAAAAAGGATAGATAGTAGTCACACGCTGGTGACATACCCCCCTCTTGAAATCTCAAACGTCCTCGTTTGCATCTATGTCGTCCATGCTTACTGTCAACACTGATGTATTCAACACATGTCGACACATATACGACACATACATGCTCATTGTCAACCCTGGTGTATTCAACACCTCGTCGACTCATGTATTGCCTGCGTGTGAACCCTGTCCCAATGACATAGTGGTAGCTTCGCACTCTGCCATTGCTTTGAGTCACTAACTTTCCAATGACAAAATGGTAGCTGCACATTTTGCCACTGTCTTATAGTACACGTTGGATCCCGTAACACTTTCGAGCATACCCAAACCGACAGTTTAAGAATGCAGTTACACATGTACTCTTTAATAGAAGCAATCACTGTATCCTTGACAGACTGACAAGAAATACTCACTTCTATAGCACTAACCAAACTTTTGGACATTCCATAAGAGCAATTGCCAAACTGACAATCTGTACAGCTCTAACATTCATGTAACAGGTATTTGATTTGAGCTCACTTTAAATACCATGTACATCATTTGTTTCAAAAGCCATTGTCACACTGACAATCCATTTAGCTTTGAAACTCAAGGGGTCAAGGTAGGTTGCAAATCGAAGGCTTCCAGGTAAAGTGATAACACAGTTGGTGACTCTGCAAGTTCACCTTCTTCCATCCACTTAGCATCCATTGGTGGATAGTTTCTGAACTTTACCAAGTAACGCCTAGCAACCTTGCCTTTCACTTTCCTTTCTTTGTGTGCCAAAATCTGTTCAGGGACCAAGATCTCGTCAAGTTCCTCGACTTCCGGCTGATCTTCAGCTGGCATATCTTCTAGCACATCACCCACATAGGGTCTGAGAAGACTCACATGAAACGCATTGTGAATCTTCCAACTGTCAGGCAATTTCAGCCTATATGCAACATCACTGATTATGTCGCATACTTGAAAAGGCCCATAGTAACGCATGCTGAGCTTTGGAAAGAGTCTTTCCTTGCCCTTCATCTTCTTTAACCTTGCCTTTTCAAACCGTAGAAGCACCCAATCACCAAGTGAATATACCACTTCACGACGGTGACGATCAGCTGCTTTCTTTTGCTTTGCCTGAGTCCTTTCTAAGGCCACTTTGACCTTCTTGTACATTGCATCCATGTCTTGAACATACTTATCTGCTTCAAATATCTTGTCCTTTGTATGCAGTATGGGAGGAACTTTCTTGCCACCTTCAACTATCTCAAAAGGTGCCTTGCCAGTTGATGAATGCACTGTATTATTGTATGCATACTCCACCAATGGCAAATACTGCTCCCACTTTCCTTTATGCTCTGACACATAGCACTTCAGCAGATCTAGGACAGTAGAATTTGCCTCTTCTGACTGCCCATCTGTTTGAGGATGAAATGACGAAGAGAATTTGAGCGTGGTACCCATATTCTCAAACAAGCCTTTCCAGAACAAACTAGTCATGCG
Source organism: Adiantum capillus-veneris (assembly GCF_014529385.1). Lineage (NCBI taxonomy): Eukaryota > Viridiplantae > Streptophyta > Polypodiopsida > Polypodiales > Pteridaceae > Adiantum > Adiantum capillus-veneris. Next base: position 98,293,079 of record NC_140945.1, on the reverse strand, counting down.
TGGATCACGGTCGCTAATAATCGACTGTGGCATGCCATGATACTTGAAAATATTGCTCATAAACAAGCGTGCCATCTGATCTGGCTTTATCTTCCTCCTGACAGGAATAAAATGAGCCTGTTTGCTGAATCTGCAAATAATGGTCCAAATACCATCATTTCCTGTCTGCGTTCTTGGAAGATCAAAGATAAAATCCATAGCAATACTTTCCCATGGTTTATCTGGAATAGGTAGTGGTTGCAATAACCCTGGTGCCTTTTGCCTGTCAAACTTGACCTTTTGGCATATTAGGCATTCTCGCACAAAGGCATCCACATCCCTTCTCAATGTAGGCCAATAGAAGAATGTCTCAACCGCTTTAACTGTAGCATCGATACCACGATGCCCTGCATACGGTGGGACATGACTCTCTTCCATAACTTTGCGTCGCAATGGCTTTGTGACACACAATCTGCCATGCATCATCATGAACCCGTCTTTAAGAAGATAGTGTTCATGACGTTGTCCATCCATTAGTTGCTCGAAGACCCTTGCAAAATCTTCATCATTTGCATACTGTTCTCTCATATCATCAAGTTCATGATGATAAGGAATCGACACAGCTGAAATTTGTGGCTTCCTTGACAAGGCATCGGCCACAACGTTCTTCTTGCCTTCCACATGCACAATCTGAAAATGGAACATGGACAAGATATTTGCCCATCGCATATGCTTCTCAGATAACTTTGTTTGTGTCAAGAAGTATCGCAAGGTCTGATGGTCCGTTTGGACAACGAAATCTGCACCTAGCAGGTAGTGTTTCCAACTTAAGAGCGCATGAATCACAGCCAGTAACTCTTTCTCATAGACCTGCATGGTCCTCGGGTCTCTCTGGCGGTAGTTGAGACGGTAATGAATCGGAAAAACAGTCACTATACTGTTGTAAAAACATTGACCTTTCTTTATCTAGCACAGATAAATTTGATTCATCACAATCTGACACTTCACGTGCAAAAACCAAGTACGCAGAAAGATGCTTTTTCATTACAGAAGTAATAGCAGAAGCTGATACAGTAGGAATAGACTCCCCTTTAAGCTTTACATCCAGAATGTGAGTCTTTCCCCTGCTCTGTACAGTGATCTTTTTGTTGTAGGCATCCATGATTCCCTGTACACGAAACAACCAAGGAATACCTAACAACACATCACATCCGTCCAGTGGCATGATGTAAAATTCTTCAGCATCTACATAGGACTGGATATGTAGACGCAACTTTCCAATGATGGGCGTCACAGCCTCTGTATGGCCAGGACATGCCAAACCTGCCTCTGCTGTATACCCCATCTCTTCAGCTCTGATTCCCAACTTTGAAGCCAATTCTGGGGAAATGAAGTTGGCTTTGGCACCTGGATCAAAGAAGATAAGCACTGTTTGATCCCTGACCTTTCCCCATGCTCTGCAAAGCTCACTTGCATCTGAATTTGGCTTGTCGCCCATCATATCTGGCACTAGACCAGTCATGGGCTTCTTTCCTTTCTTGTCTTCCTTGTCATCAGAATCAGCTGGCCTTTTCTTTGTAGGACAGTTGTAAGCAATGTGGCCAGGCTGCTCACATATAAAGCATTTGTTTTCTGTCCTCAGGACCTTCTTTTGCTCTTCTGACTTGCGAGGAAAACGTCTTTTTCATTTCTTTGCTGGTCCTTTTTCTGATTCAGCCGTAGTTTTATCTTTCCCTGCGTTGGCTGACTCCTGAGTCCCTTTAGGAGCCTCATTGGGAACGTGCTTCTTGGCTGAATTTTTCTTGCCTGATCCTGCCTTGACGCCAGTGTTAAATTCACAATCTTCTCCCTTGAGCAAACCATTGCCAGTGTTTGCTACCTCCAAAATAGCCAGGGTGTACTGAAGGTGGTGGGAAGACCTGTTGCATAGCCTGTAGGTTGCTTCCCTGCCCATTAGAACCAGGTATAGGCTGCTGAAAGATGGCGGGCTGAACTGGTACAGTTTGAAAGACTGGCATCTCAGCCACCTGTTCTTGCACCTTAGGCATAAGTTGTGGAGACTGCATATTCTCCGTCAAGTGTACAGGTGTTTCCATTGACTGTGCGGTATGAATCACCTGTGCTCGAGCCTTAACAGGCTTTTGAATATGATCCAGTGACCCAACTTGCTGAGACGGAACAGGAGGTTGCAGAAAGGCTAAAAACCTCGGATTCTGCATTACTTGTGTGAACATAGCCACAGCAGTAGCCAACTGGGTCCTGAATATATCGTCATCTGTCTGTGGTGGTCTTGACGACTCACCCACTTCATGTGTCTGTTGACCCTGTGAAGAGGAAACCTCTTCAGTCACATCATCTGGTCTGTCAGCCATAATTACAATTCCCTGTGTCTCGTCTATGATCCCCTGTGTCTTCAAGCCCAAAACTGACCAAGGCTCACTTCTATGGGAAAAAGTGATTTAATCCCGTCGATGGAACCATGTAACCGGCCTGTATGATCCAAAAAGGGCGGTAGACTTTACTTTAAACCTTGATTTAGCTTTCACCCATTATTAGTCGTCTATTTTACCTGTACTTTCAAGACACAACAAAGGGGAGAGGGATACAGGCTGCTAGATTGCACCTGTATGAGTAGACGGACACCAGATTGGCCCCTAACTTAGGCGCCCCTTTCGGTATTTCTTTATTGTTCAAAAGAGGGAACAAACGCTGTGGTTCCCTACAAGCTGCCCCGCACAAACTTCGGCTGAATTTCCACTGTTCCAGCCCGATTTCGGCAGCATAACTGTACTAGAACCCTTCACGGTCAGTATTCCCACGCATTGACTGACTTTCCCGACGCATACGGGCACTTTGCAAAACCTGGCGAGAATCTGCAGCACGCTGAATTCTCTGTTTTCAGCCCTGAAAATGCGCCAGATCGCCTGTACAGCGGTCCCCTTGCGTCCCCGAACCTCCTGGGGGTATTAGGGTCCGTTTAGGGCCAAAACCCTAAACCTGCAAAAATACACAGCAGGTTGTAATTCACTGTTTCGGGCTCCGTTTCGCGTGCCGGTCGCATCCCTAGCAAGTCCTCGAGCTCCCGCACCTGTAGGGCTACTTGCCCTTTGAATCGGACGAGATTTCTGGCGTGAAACCTCTCCGAATTCACCTGTACCTGCGGGGGGATTAGCCGCTAGCTAATCCAGTACCTGTGCAAGAGGCTCTTGCCTCGGCAATCGCGCATGAACCCACACATCTGTACATTGGTCAAATGAAGAGCCCACTAGAGGGGCATAACATACTGCCAAAGGGGAGAGAGAGGGCAGTGCGTAGCGTGCAGGGCATCACTCCTGGCACCGCACTGTGCATAAGAGGGAAAGCAAGCACTCCATAGCTCTTAACCTGTGACAGAGACTTGCAAAATGAGCCTCCCAGCTATAAATCACGTTTTTGCCTTCTCTATAAGTAGTAAACTGGCCTCAGAGTGCCAAGTGTCACTCATTTGTGCATTTTCCCGCTTTAGACCCTCGGGTCTAAAAATATCTCACCTGCAGCCTCTGTTGACTTGGCCACAGAGTAACAAAATGATCCCCATGTCAAACTGCACGTAATGACGCGAAGACATTTTCAGGTCCCAAAATAGCAGTTCCCTAAATTTTAGGAGATGCTGCCATTGTATCTTTCTAGGTCATCCGACCCTCTTTGTACACTGCGGCCACATCCAAAACTGAAATGTAGCCTCTGTAGCAAAGGATTCCACTTTGGCTAGTCAATGACCCCACTTGGCTAACCATAGTCCTTGTCCAACCTTAGTGCTCTCTTGCCCTCAGGCCTGGACTCCCTCTGGACAGTTCCACACTAGCTATGCAATGCAGGGCAGTTAGATTTCCCGAGGGGTGTTTCCAAAAAGTGAAAGTAAATAGATAATAAGAAAGAAATCAACAAAAAGGATAGATAGTAGTCACACGCTGGTGACAGTAGGTGCTTCCATTGTTCAGTCGTAGGTCACATGAAAAAGGAACGTCGTTTGAAAGAATCTAAAAAGGAAAACTCTACTACGTCAACTTCGAACTCTACCCCTTAGGTGAATGCTAAGAGTGTGGTAGAGCAAGAAGCTAAGCAGGACGGGACTTTCGAAGTGGATGAACTCATCAAATGTTAGGTCAAAGGGTCATTGTGTTTTTTGATTCTAGAAGTTGTTTGGACATCATAAGTGAATCTCTTGTGAAACGTGCACGTCTTCAGACTTCTCCCATCCCCATCCTCCCCGTGCAGGGGTTTTCTGAAGGCATGGATGTTGCGATCTTTCAAGAATGCGATGATGTCAAGTTGATCATTCAACAAACCCAATTTACTCGTGTTTTGTAGTCTCTAAACTTGCAGGATGTGATATCATTTTGCGCATTAACAGGTTACAACCCATTATCGATTGGGAGAAGCTCATGTTTCTCATCAAAGATAATGTGTCACAGCCCGTCCTCATGCGAGGCGAGAGCGGTATTCCCTCTCTCCCTCTCATCTCTCATGTCCAGGAAAATAGAGAGCTATGTCGAGGAGCCCAAGCGACTGTCATCTACGTCAACCCCACATCTAGAAACTTGGGGATTCCTCACAAGTATAGTGAAGGGTTTCTCAAGGTCAATTCCGTGCTTTCCCAGGATCATCATTCCTCTACACACCATCCCCATCGACCTATGGACATTGTATCCGACCAATTGCATGACATGGAACATGTAGGTAAACTTTTTTCTCAACCGGATAAAGAGAAGCCAAAACCAGGTGACTTCTTGTTTAAGAGGCTTCGCCCTCCCAAGGTATGGTCTTTTGGGTTACCAGTTCTCTTTGCTCGTAAGAAACCAAACTCATTCCAGTTTTGTGTGGATTTCAGGGCACTCAAGACGAGGATGGTCGAATTCCGGAAGCCGAGACCTCCCATGGCTGTTCCTTTGGAGCGTCTATAGGAGACACAACGAGTCTCCAAAGTGGACTTGTCGAGTTGCCGCCACAAGGGTGGACTTTCAAGGAGAAGTACCACCAGAGATCATTGTCACTAAGTCGAAGCGTTTTCGAATGCTTCCATTTCAATTTGGCATTAAAAAGGAAGCAAAGTAGCATTTCCTTAAACTCAAGCAAGGATCGAGGGACACATGTAGATGCTTGGGTTGACAAGGACTTTTTCATCCACTATCCAAATTTGCTAGTCTCATATAAGGAGGCCATGCAGATCGGTGCCCGTACCTCACCTTAAGCAGGAGGGGATGTCATGTGCACATGGCTTTGTGTGCCACATGGACATGCTTCATCAACTTCCAGAGTCATTTTCCCCTTCTTCATAGATAGGAATGTCTAGAATCCTAGGAGGATTAGTGCCAGCAATTTTGTGAGCCTGTTCGCTGGACGTGCATGATCGGACGAGTCTATTAGATTAGGTTTTCTAGTTTTGGAACCCTCTTACATAAATGGTTGTACAGGCGCTTTGACAGATGTTATTACACTACGGTGGGCATCTGGCATGACGAGCATGTAGTTCTACGTTAGAGGAATCCAACGAGTCATTCCCCGCGTTGATCGGATTCCCGGGTGGACAAATGGGCGACAGTTTCACCCAAACTGAAACCCCTTGACCTGATTTATTAATAAATCATTTTTATGATTTATTTGTTCGGTTTGGTGGATAGTTTGTCATACTTGACCCTTTGCAGATTTATAAGCCCTTACCCTTGCCTATAAAGGGAGCAAGTTGCCTAGCATTTCTATTCATTGCAAGAGGCGCTAGCATGGAGAGCAGATTAGCCTTGGCGTTTTCTTCCCAAATCAGCCAGCGTTTTCAGCATCGCAAATCAGCCTTAGTGCTTTGGGTTTGCAGCAGATCAGGCCAGTGTTTTTGCTCCAAGCTGCCCGCTCCCGCCAGATTAGCCAGCGATCTCAGTTTTCAGCCCATTTTCCAGCGACAGAACAGGTAGAAACTGCCTTCGCGATCATCCCGTTGCGGTTCGGTACTCTGGCAGCCCATTGAGCCTCCCCTCAGCCATTCCCTTACCGGCATTGAGTGCTCCATTGCCGTCCATCATCAGCCTCGTGAGATCTACGTTCTCAGCCCTTCATTCCTCTCACATCCGGAGTGCAAATCAGCCCCTTGGTGGCCATAAGCAGTCCCACAGGAAGGATCCAAAGGTGCAACAAATCAACCCCGGAGGTGCCTTGTCTTGAGGAGTTACCGCGGTGATAGTCATCATTCGAGTTAGTAGAGTCTGCACTTCATGTATTGCATTGTGTATAAAATCCGTTTACGCAATCAACGGGCCATTTGTGACTTCAAAAAGAAGGTCCCAAAAATTAAATAAAAATCAAGGGAAGGAAAACCAACAAAAGAAGTTAGTGATTGTGATAGCCTCGTGACAGGCGTACAAGGGATGCCAAAAGCAGAGCCCCAAAAGCATCTTGAACCGAAAGCACTAATACTCAAAAGCCTCAAGCTTCAAAAACTAAGACAAATTTTCCCTGGCTTTGCTGTCGTATGAATTTGCCATGTGAGTAGGTCCCTCTGTTTTCCGGGCCAGCTTGCCACGCCAACATGCGTTTAGGTCCCTTGGACATACTTTATCAGTTGGTAGGGGCTAGTTTTTCGAACCCTTTGTGCTGCAGAAAGGATCGGATCCTCCGACCTCCTTCATTGGCGATTGGATCTCCTTGGGCCTGTGCAAAGACAAGCATATGTGGACTGTACTGGCCTTGTCATGATTGAATTTATGTCTCATCATATGATGAGATATGGTGCAAAAGCCTATCAAAGAGGTGTTTTAGACCTTCAATGTTTGCAAGTCCCTCCGTTTTCCGGGCCATCTTGCCTCGTCAACATGCATTTCATCTATTGCGTTGATCCAGCCAACCACATGAGCCTTTTTATGAAGTGCTTGATAGGGGTTTAGGTCCCTCGGCCATACTTTATTAGTTGGTAGGGGTTTGCTTTTTAAACCCTATGTGCTGTAGAAAGGATTGGATCCTCCGACCTCCCTTTGTTGGCAATTGGATCTCTTTGGGCCCACGGAAAGACAAGCATATGTGGACTGTGCTGGCCTTGTCAATGATTGAATTTGTGTTTCATCATATGATGAGATATGCTACAAAATCTTGTCAAAGAGGTGTTTTAGACCTTCAAAGCGTTGGCTTAGCATATGAGACAAAAAGGGTGCCCTACTCATCCATGTCAATGTGGGGCTCTGCCCGGAAAATGAGGCCTTGAACGTGGAGTCGACGCCCTCTGGTGTGTATTCAACAACTATCTCCCTAACCATATCAATGATGGGAAGAATATCACAAAGATTAGGAAAGAAGTCTATTATGTTTAGACGCATTCCGAAAAGTTGTTTGCGCATGCTTGAAAAATCTGGGCAATCACAATATGTTGACTGTGACATGATACAAAGTCTCAGAGCACGACTAAGACCGCACCTAGAGTGCTACCACAATAACTGATCTTTTGCTCAAGAGTTTTGTCAACAGTTTTTGCTAGAGCACACAGAAAATTCAAATGATCAAAACATGCATGGCAAAGTTTTGTATTTGAAATAGCATTAGAATAAAAAACTGCACATGCTAATTTTTCCCGTAAAACAAAGTACTGAATATCATAATTGCACCACCAAAAATGAGATCATCTAGAAATTTGACTATAAGACCAGGTTTTGTTAGTGCAAATAGAGACAAAAGGTTCTTCTTAATCTTGGTACACATAAAGCATCTACAAGTGTGAAAGAGCTACCACTTGCAGAAGTAAGCACAATGTTACCAACTCCCTCAACTAGATAAGAGGTACTATTGACACATGTGACAGTTCTCCAGCTAGGGGACAATCCCAAGGGCCAATAGACATAAACAAATCACCATAAGATGTAATATGATACCACAACTGCCAAATAGGATCCGGCCGATTTGATAGGCGAGTGGATGGCCTTCTACTATCGGGTGTGAACCTCATAAGTGGATGATTCTTCAGATACTTCGTGTAGTTTGGGTCCTTGGAATACTTGATCATTCACTTTGCACAGGTATCAACCTGAAGTTGACGATTTTACTCCGCTTTGTCAAGATCTTCTGTTGGAAATTTTCCATTGTCCTCTCCCGATTCCTTGGAAGGAGGTTTACTTCTGTTTGACTTGTGCCCCTTTCGATATTTCTTTCTTGATTGATGATCACAAAAGTACATTGGCCGAGGGTTTGCTCTCTGCAGTGCTCCCAAGCTAATTTGCGAGAGAGAGAGAGAGAGAGCCCTAGGCACTCTTTTATAGGTTACATGGGGCCCCTAAAACTAGGCGCCTGAGATGCTTTTCGTTTGCTCCAAAAGCCACTGGCGAAAAGCTCCCCCAATTTTGGGGCGTACGGACTACCACATCAGCCTGCAAATTGCTGCAGATTTTGCGCTGATGCCTGTGTCAGTTTTTGTATTGGTTCTTTTAGGGTGTTTGGGCTGGAGTCTTTACTGGCCCTAGGCCATGCCACGTCATCACACTTGTGACATTGGCTCTTGATGCTGACCGGTTACAGGGCCTCTTTCAGAAGGAACTCAATGGCATAATCTAAATTTCTTGTTTGATGTGCATGAACAGTTTTTACTTATCTCATAGAGGATGTTTTAAGATGCTCTTAAAGTGCTGATTCTTTTAGGTTGAAAGGATGCAGATTCTCAAAGAGATGTTTCTGAAAGGGATCAAATGCTCTCCGTATATGCAACTGCACCATCGGAGGACTCTCATATTGTGTCCCTGAAAACTCTAAAAGGGGGAAAGTGGGACAGGAAAACCTTTAAGATTGTTGTATCTTATGATGGAAGTGCTTTCACTGGCTGGCAAAGGCAGCCCGGGCTTCATACAGTCCAAGGGTAAGCTATCCGATTTTGATTCTTTTAGCATTTAGTTGTTTGTATAGGTATTAACTCATGTCTTTTCATTCTTTGCAGTTTACTGGAACAAGCCCTGGGAAATTATTGTGATGGGAAGAGAGTTGCCTCCTTAAAATCAGAGGGCTTGAGTGCAGATGCGATGGTAGTGGTTGCTGGTCGCACAGACAAAGGTGTTCATGCAGCTGGCCAAGTTTGCTCTTTCTGTGAGTCTTTTAACATGGCAGTTGCCGTCGCTTGTTAAGAATGATGTGAAAAGATAGCGACATAATCCTTTGCCAAGTGTCTACCAGCAAAGTTCATGGACAGATAAACAGATTGCATTACATATACCAATTAACTAATGAAACATATTGCCATATTGCTGACTAAATATTACGACATCCAAGGGTAGAACAAGCAATAGAATGTTTTAATCAATGTTCTCAGACTGTACATTTTTGATAGAAGATTTTCAGAATAACTAGCATAAGAATTGTTGAAACATTTAAAATAGCCTATTTTTAATATTATATCTAAGGAGTGTGTGTGTGTGTGTGTGTGAGAGAGAGAGAGAGAGAGAGAGAGAGAAAGAAAGAAAGAAAGAAAGAAAGAAAGATTTTTAACGTCTATGTCAGGCCGAAATCGGCCTATGAGACAAATCAAATGTACATGGTGTGTATGTCATCCGTCTATCGGAAAGACAAATGAAACAAAAACTGATACAAAACTGAAATGAGTGTAGGTAGTGGGGTATCTGAGGAGGGATGGAGCTCTATCTCTAGGGGTATATGCATGTCTATATGCTCAAGGTAGTACAATCATTAGAATGCATGAAGCTATCTAGCTCCATCTTGTACTAATGGGGGGATGTAAGATGTGGTACATGGGTGGGTCTGGTGCCAAGGCTGCCCGGATGAAAGCTGTCGGGTCGGCCCTCATGCGGGCCACTCGCTCCTCAGTGGCACGGCGCTCCCGGGCTCGGATCTCCTCGATCTGTCGGTGGTGGGAGCTCGCGCCCCTGTAGCCTGTGACTCGTGGTCGTCGTCTAGCTCGGCTCACCTCCGCCTGTGGGAGTGTCACTCCCCTCTGAGTGTCTGGTGGGGGAGGGGCGGTAATCCTCTGAAAGAAGTCTGTGAGCTGCGACTGTCTCCCCTCTGTCTGTGTAGCTGTGTGTGGCTGTAGTAGTGTGTCCCGATGGCTCTGTATCTCTAGTAAGAACCGTCCGAGCTGTCTCTGATCTCGAGAGTCCATGATCTCTCGGAGAGTGGGCTGTCCTCTGAATAGGGCCTCATACCTGCCTCTGATCTCAGTGTATGCTCTGCATCTACATACAAAGTGCTCCTCACTCTCCACCTCCTCTGTGCAGGCTCTGCAGACGCGCTCCTCCCTGGGAACACCAGTATGTCTCCCGATCTCAATCTCTAACCTGTGTGAAGCCACTCTCAGCTGACCAATCGCCACCCGTGAGCTATGTGGCATATATGTGTCCATGTAGCGTGGTCTCTGTATGAACCCCCCGGACAATATGGTGAGAAACTGGTCTCTGTAATCTGACATCCTCGTCCCCAAGCCAGGTGACTCCCAGACTCTCCTCGTGTATAGCTGCCACAGATCCTGTCTCAGTACCAAGTTCCTCTCACTGCGAGAGAGGTGAACATATGGTGAGTGGGTGTCGTACTGGAATGGTGGTAGGCTCTCCATGTCAAGACCGTGTCCCTCAAACCATGCTCTGACCTGTGAGTACCATGCTCTCTCATGCCCACTCTCTGATAGCTGTATAGCTGCCTCAAATGCTCTACGAGTAAGTCTGTCAGGAGGTAGCTCTCTCATCCTCTGGATGAAGCAGACTGTCTGGAATAGTGCCTCTACCACCATGGGTGGTGTGGCGAGCTCGGCTCTAATAATGTCATGTGGCACTGTCTTCTTGCTGCGGAGCAAGCGTGAGATCATACATACCTGTGGCCTCTCAAGCTGTGTCCACTGGTCAGCTGTCAATCCTGGTGCCCATACTGCCGCCGAGTACATCAAGGCCGGGGTGACTAAGGTGTCGAAAAGCCACCCCTTCGTGCGGGGTTCCTGAAAGTGTGCCTGGTGGCATCTCCGCTCTAGCATGGCCAGAGCTGCATATCCTCGGGTGAGCCTGTCAGCAGCAGCCTGCCTCATAGTGAAGGGTCCTGGTAGGCTGGTGAATGTGATGCCAAGGTAGACATAGGAGGTGACTACATCAACCTTTCCTCCTGCTGCTGTGAAGGTGGCAGCGCTCCTCACTGCACTGGATGTGTGAAAGATCATAACCTTGGTTTTGCCAAGGTTCACAGTCAACCCCCTGTGTGTGCTGAATTCGTCCAAGGCCTCAAGATGGCGTTGCAAGCCCTCGGGTGACTCTGAAATCAACACAATATCATCAGCATATAACATGATGTGGACCGGAGTACCTGCCAAGTCGCTCCCCTCTCCCCCTGCTCGCAGTATGTAGTCGGAGATCTCGTCGATGTAGAGCCCAAAGAGTGTCGGGGAGAGTGGGCATCCTTGCTTAACACCAATGGTGCTAGCAATGGTCTCTGAAAAACCGCCTGGGCAACGAACTCGACCCGTCACCTTCTCGTAGAGAGCATATATGGCCCAAATCATCTCTGTTGGTACCCCAATGCTGTGAAGGCGCTGGAAGAGTCTCTCGCGTGGGACTGTGTCAAAGGCCTTGCGGAAATCCACAAAGCAGCAGTAAAGCCTCTTCTTCCGCGCCTTTGCCCCATCAATGAGGCAGCGTAGAACGAAGATGTGATCAGTGGTGGAGAAAGCTCGTCTGAAACCTGCCTGGCCTGGAGCTCGTAAACCCTCGATCTCTGCGTAGCAGCTGAGCTGTGCCTCAAGTACTGCTCCATATAGCTTGGCCATCGTGTGGCCAATCATGATAGTCCTGTAGTTCCCTGGATCCAAGGTGTCGCCAGATTTGTGGATAGGCACTATGGTGTGCTGTGTCCACTCCTCTGGGAAGCCCTCCCCTATAGCCCGGTTGAAGACATGTGCAATCAACGGGGCTATAGTGGAGGCCACATAAATGATGTGCTCACTCTGTAATCCAGTATGGTCAGCTGATCGTCTGTGCTGCATGCGGCGTATGGCCCTCTCTACCATCTGTGCTGTAAAGGAGGAGGAGCACGTGGGACGTGGCTCGTGTGGCTGTGGGATAGGAGGCTGTCCTGGCACCTCGTAAAGTCGCTCTGCATAATCATGCCATATCTATGGATCCTCAATAGCTGTAGTCGGACGTGGCTCGCGCAGGGTGCGCCATGCTGTCGCGCTATCCATGCTCATGAATAGGCGGTATAGCTCAAGCTCCTGTGCCTCTTCGAATGCTCGTCGCTTTTGGCGTGTCAGCGTCTTCATATGCCGTCTGGCCTCTCTCTCTGTGATCTCTCCTAAGGCTCGCTGTGCGCGGAGGCGTCGGTATAGCTCTCTGCACTCATCATCATACCAGCGGTTCTGAGGCATAGTCCCGGGGGGGGGAGTGCGTCCTGTGTGAGTGGTGTGTGGAAAGGAGCTAATAGCTGAAGTGTGGAGAACGGAAGATATATGTGATGTGAGAACTGAGAGTGGTGTGGATGGGTGGAGGAGGCATAGGCCATGCTCGACCTCGGCCGAGTAAAGAGAGGCTAGCTCATGTGTGAAATGGATGGTGGTGTGTGGAGTGTGTGCTGTGGAGCTGTGTGGGATGGTATCTCCGGTGATGGAGAAAGAGAGGTATGTGTGGTCGGCTCCGATGGGTATGGGTGGAATGGTGAAGGATGTGATAAGGTGTGTAGCCTCCCTGGGTCCCAGAATATAGTCGACTGTACTCCCCCCTCCCTCTGCAACTCCATGTGGCATACAAGTCAGGCCCCCTGAGGTGGGCCACTGGACCATCCCGTTATAAATAACGAGACGGTGCTGGGAGCCAAGTCGAAGTAGATGTCGTCCGTAGGCTGTGACTGGAGCTCTGTCTGCTGTATCTCTCATAGTAGCCTCCTCATCTAGAGTGTGTAGTGCCTCTGGGTCCTCGTGGTCATATGCCTCACACTGCTCACTGCGCGTACGAGCATTGAAGTCTCCCATAAGGAAGACTTCACCCAGTGTGGAGTACTCCATAATCTCCTCCGTGAGGCATGCGTACGGTGACTCCTGCTCAATAGGGGCGAATCTGGAGCCTGTGGGAGCAAAGTAGCAAAGGGCAATGTAGACGATCCTGTCTCGTGAGAGCTCGAGGCGAATCCACATGTAGCGGGCCTGTGGGTCCCGGGCAACAATCTGTAGTCTACTGTGAAGCCCCTGTCTAAAGAGTATGGCGATTCCTCCTGAGCCACGAGTGGTGTGCTGGCGCATACACCCCCGATGTAGAGACTCCCACTGGAATCCATGTATCCGTGGTAGCCCTCTCTCTGGGCTCTCGTGTGTCTCTGTAAGTAGAATGATGTCTCGACCTCTCATCACCTCCTCAAGTCTCTCTGGGTGTGTCCATAGGTCTCCATTGCAATTCCAAACCGTGACATGAATCTCCTCGTGTGTCCCACAGGCCGCGAGTCCCTATGCGATGGTCTTGCCATCAATGATAACCCTACCATCTCGATATACTGCCTTCTTCCCTTCTTTGCGGGCTTGGTGGACTCTAGGCATGCACGCGCGACGGTGATCTTGTTGCATCTTTGTGAGGTCATCATCAAGATAAATCGGGGGGCCTTCTAGCCCTCTCAAGATGACCGTCTTTCGGAGGAAAGAAGTTCGAGACTCCTCGGAGGCGAATTGGAGGATGAGAGCTCTCTTCTTTGGATCTTTGCCGGCTCTCCAAACTTTGGAGAAAGGGATCTCTTCTTCCTTGTATCCCACTTTCTTGCATAAAGCTTTCCCATCGCTCTCGGGTGTAGACCCTTCTTCTTCTTTGATGCCGGTCACTCGCACATTGAGACGGCGAGCTTGTCGCATCTTCTCCTGCTCGATGGTTGTGTGTACGATGAGTACCTCATCTTTTTGGGCTTCCTCTCTTGCAACCTTCTTGATGTTCTTTTTGACCACTTCGACCCATCCTTCTTTGGTGGCCTCTAATTTGTCCTCATTGCTTGCGGTGAGGGCTTTGGTGATCTCCTCCTTGAGGGCTTCCTTAGCCTCCTCTTTAATCTCTCCTTCTTCGGGGGTGAGGGATGTGATGGAAGCATGAAGGAGATCGATTTGTGCCTTCATCTCTTCTTGCTCTTTCCTCCATCTCTCCCTCTCCTTCCCGTTCTCCCGTTCCCTTCTCTCCTTCTCCTCTTTGAGATTTTGGATTTCCGCTCTCATGTCCTCCTTCTCTTCGTTCCATAGCTTGATGAGGGTGGCTTTCTCCTCCTCCCATATCTCTCTCTCCATCCGCCATTCTTTCATGTCCTTCTCCAATTGTGCAAGCCTCTTGTTCGTGAGCATGAACGTTGTCTTCATTGTCGATGCCGGCGTCTTGATGATGGGGGAAGACATGGCTGTCTTCATAACTACCCTCTCTTCATATTGTGAAGAAGAGGGGAGAAGGGGAAGAGAGGGAGTACTTGTGTGTATGCGTGTATGTGTGTAGTGTGTGTGTGGGTATGTATCCGTGTGTGAGAGATTGGGGGCAGCGGGCCTGGTGCACTTGGTAATGCTGCCACAGTGAGGCAGCGGCAAGTGCTACAGCCTTGGCAGCGTGCAGTCGCAACAGGTCAGCTACAACGGGTTCAGCAGCAGCAGCAGTGGCGCGCGCAGGGGGTGAAACAGCAGCAGCAGTGGCGCGCACAGGGGGCAGCAGCAGTGGCGCGCGCAGGAGCAACAGCAGTGGCGCGCGCAGGAGCAGCAGCAGTGGCGCGCAGAGAGAGAGAGAGAGAGAGAGAGAGAGAGAGAGAGAGAGAGAGAGAGAGAGAGAGAGAGAGAGAGAGAGATGAAAATGAAATGTTATATTAATGTCTTCAAAAGGCCAGAGTGACCTATGAGACCAAACTGATACAAAAGTGGTGAATCTGTTACAATGTCTGGGTACCTTAGTACTAAGGTACTAAGTGTGAAAAGTGTGAAAGTGTGAAAATAAATGCGAAAGAACTAAATACAAAGTATTAGATAAACTTCTTAGGAGCATTCTGGGTGTCTGGCTAGAATGCTTCTAATCCTTTGTTGTAGTCTCCTCCGGTGAAGTGTGCTTCTGCATCTTGGTCGTGGTCGTCTCGATTTCCTAAGCTCAATCGCCTTGTCAATGAGGGTGCCTTTGGTATGAATGTGGGTACTCCTTTGTGCTGGCTGCTGGCCTCTTGCTTCTCCTGCCATTCCTGCTTCTCTTGATCCGAAGAAATCTGTGATCTGCCTCTGAGGCTGTAGTGCTCTTTGTCTTCTCATTAGATTATCCCTGTGCCGATGTAGTTCCAGTAGGTACATGCCTAAGCATCTTTCATCTTGGTATTGCATGACTCTATCTAGGGTCCAAAGCCTTCTTTAAATAGGCAATGGAAACGCCCACGTATCTCATAGTATACGGTGCAATGGCATATGTAGTGTAATTCTGTCTCGGCTCCATTCCGCATAACTTGCAAATTCTGCTCTCAGGTGGGATTCCCCTAAATCTGCCAAATTCAATTTCCAGCTGGTGTGAGGATGTATGAATCTGACCAATAGCACATCTCAAACCATGAGACAGGTGGGTATCCATGTAGCTCGGGCGAATCACAAAACCATCTTCAGATAGCTGTAGGAAGTTTTCTTTGTAGTCGGCCATCTTCGTGCCCAATTCTTGTGTAGGGTCTACCCATGTCCTCTTAGTATCCAACTGTATAAGATCCTGGCGGATGATTTTATTAATCTCCGTTCGTGTGATTGCCAGTGATGGAGCCTCAAGAGAGTATTGGAAGGGGGGTAATCTTTCCATATTGAACCCGTGTCTCTGAAACCACGAGGACAGTTGCGCATACCAGCATGATGTAATTCCTTTCATTGCTAATTGTCGAGAGGATTCGAGGGCCAATCTAGTATATCGGCAATTATTTGTATCCCACAAACCATGTATAAAGGACACTGATCTGGTAAGAGCTTCAATTTTTATCGGAGGGGCAACTAGTTCCGCTCGGGTAATCGCGTGTGGTACGGAGGCCTTGGCTCTAATCATTCGGGAAATCATAGATACCAAAGCAGAGTTACCGGGGAACGCCATCCCATGGGCAGGGAACGCCGGAACGGCGTTCCGGGGGGGTTACATGGTCCGGAACGGCCCGGAACAGCCAGACGTTCCGCAGGGACTTTTGGTACCGGAACAGCAGGCCCGGAACGGCCCGGATAGGCTCGGAACGGCCCGGAACGGCTGCGAATGGGTAGATTTTCAGATTTTGGTGATTTGTCTTGTGAGCCTTCCCCTTGTTAAATGTCCCTTCCCCCACCCCTTACCTTCACTATGCACACAAGCTTTCAAGAGCCAAAGCTAAAGATCTACCCTCTCGACTCTAGACTCTCAAGCTCTAGCCTCTTTCAAGCTTTGAAGTTTAGACTCTAGAGTCTACAAGGCTAAAAGCTCTCCCCCTCTCTCTCAAGCTCCCTCCCTCCCTCCCTCTCTCAACTTTAAGCTCTCTCTCGAGTCTCTCCCCCCTTCCCTCTCTCCCCCTCTCAAGCTTTCAAGTCTACACGACACACGTTTGTCATAGTAAGACTAAATGCTCTTCAAATCAAGTGTTTTGTGAGTGTTAAGAGTCAAAGGACTCTGATACTACTTCTATTCAATCACAAAGAGCTTGAAATTGCATTATTTGGGTGTTTTTATGCCTCCCGTTCCGCGCCGTTCCCGTTCCGGGCCCCTCCCCGTTCCCGTTCCACGTTCCGGGTAACTATGTACCAAAGGTCTCTCCATTGACTTCCAATTATCGTGATCCACAGATGGTCCCCAAATCTGGACCCCATAAAGCATAGCCGAAGCCACCACAGTATCAAAGAGCCAACATTTTGTTCGTGGTTCCTGAAACTGCACTTGTGAACACATCCTCTCCAACCCTCCCAAGGCCGCAGAGGCTCTGGACAATCTAGCATCCGCTGCTTTCTTAAGAGTAAACTTCGGTCATGTAAATACCACACCAAGGTATGTGTATGCAGCTGTGTACTCTACTGTATCCTGGCCATATGCAAATGTAGGTGCCGATCTCCTAACCCACTACGGTGTGGTGTTAAACACCATAACTTTGGTTTTACCCAAATTTACCGACAGTCCGCTGTCCTCCGCGAATTTATGTAATGCATCTAACTGCCTCTGCATTCCATCTGGTGATTCTGCTATAAATACAATATCATCTGCATACAACAAAAAGGGATCCATGACCCTGCAAGTTGAGCACCTCTGTCACCCTCTCTATCAATGTAATCTGATACCTCATCTATATACATACCAAATAAAGTAGGGGACAGTGGGCATCCCTGCTTTACTCCAACGGTGGAATGAACAATGTCGGAATCCCCTTCTGGAGTACGTACATAACCAGTTACTGACCCGTATAAGGCCATGATCCCCCAAATAATCTCTTTGGGGACCCCTAACTCTTGCATCCCGTGCATCAATCTGGCCCTTGGTACTGTATCAAAAGCTTTCCGAAAATCCACAAAGCAACAATACATCCTTCTCCCGCTTGCTCTTCCTTCCTCAATAATGGCTCTGAGCGTAAGAATATGATCTAAAGTGGAATAACCCCTCCTGAATCCAGCTTGTCTTGTTGCCCTTATGCCCTCATTCTCTGCCCATCTACTCAATTTTTGTTCAAGAATGGATGCGTACAGTCGGGTCAATGTGGTGACCTACCATAATGATACGGTAGTTCCCGGGTATCATAGGATCCCCTGACTTGAAAATAGGTACGATAGTAGATAATTTCCAAGATTCAGGTAATCCTTCACACATGACCCGATCAAACAGACGAGCAAGGACTTTTGAAAGTAGATCCCTTGCATGGATCAGATGTTCTGCTACTAAACCCTCATGATCATATGCTCTTCTTGTCTTCATCTTATCAATGGCTTTTTTCACCATTTCCGTAGTAAAGAAAGTACTAGTTGCAGGGCATGGCTCTAGCGGATCTGGTAATGGAGGCTGTCCAGATACCATATATAATGATGTTATATATTGACCCCAAATCTCAGGAGAAGTAATTGTCGGAGGCGGTGAGTGCTCGTGAAATAAACGCCAGGCCTCATGTGAGTCCTGACTCAAGAAGAGCTGATATAAATCCTTCTCTAGTTTGGCTAAAAATGTCCTTTTCTTGCGACGTACTATATGCCGAAGAGCAATCCGAGACTGCTTATATGTGATGATCCCAAGTGTAAGCTCTTTCTGGACCTGGGTTCTCGTCTCTCTGCATTCCTCGTCGTACCAACTGTTTTGAGGCATGTTCCCAGATCCTCTCTTCTGATCAGGCTGAGTATGTGGGTATGCGTCTTGTGCTGCTCCATGTAGTATCTCTGTTAGCTGAGAAGTAATCTCCTCTACAGTATATACTGGCTCGGCTGCCCACATCCTATTATAGATCTTTTCCACATAGACTGAATCAATCTCTGGCGTGAAAGTATATCTTGTGTGTGTCTTCTTCCTTTGTACTTGAGAGGCATTGTATTGGAAGGAGATTGATAAAGTCAAGAGAGCATGATCTAGTGCAATCCGGTCTGGGTCCCACCTTAAAGTCCTCAATATTAGAAATAAAGCTTGGTGAAGTCATGACATAATCCACTGTACTGGCCCCATGCCTGTGCGGGAAGCATGTGAATCCCCCCGATAAAGGGAAATTCTCTAGACCATTAAGTATGGCCAAACCATGTGTAGTTGCCATCTCCATGAGATGTCTCCCATATTCAGTGTGTTCTTTATCCTGTGAGTTTCGAGTAAGCCCCTTCTGTGATAAATCCACCTCTCTGAGCATTTCCTCATAAGTATCATAGAATACTGCTTTAGAGTTGGCCGTTCTGGCATTAAAGTCTCCTAAGAGAACGATGTCTCCATCTCTAGAGAACTCCCATATGTCATTGTTCAATATGGAGAAAGGGAACTGTCCTCTAGGTGAGGAGTAGACTGATGTACTTGGAGGGAAGTAGCATATAGCGATATATAGAAATCTACCTGTCTCGGCTCTCATTCTAACCCACATATACCTTGCTTGCTCATCTTTCCTGATAATCTGTAGTAGTGGTTTCAGCTCCTCTTTAAATAAGACTGCTACTCCTCCTGAACCCCAGCTACCTCGTAGAGATCTCTTGTCTTGTCGACCAACTATTTCCCATAAATACCCCTTCACATGTGGCATAAGCTGTCCCGGTATCTGGTGTGTCTTTGAGTAGAAAACCATGTCTCTGTTCCTAAAGCTGTCTTAAGCAGACCTCTGCTCAAAGCCAGTGGACCTTCCCCGCGTACTGAACCAGCTCGCGTAGGGGACCTGCTCGCGCCCCGCGTAGGAGACCAACTCGCGTAGGAGGACCTGCTCGCGCTACGCGTAGGAGGACCAGCTCGCGTAAGAGAGAGAGAGAGAGAGAGAGAGAGAGAGAGAGAGAGAGAGAGAGAGAGAGAGAGAGAGAGAGATGAAATGTTATATTAACGTCTTCAAAAGGCCAAAGTGACCTATGAGACCAGAAAGTTACAATGTGGTAGATCTGATACAAAGTCAGAGTCAGAGTAACAAGATGACAACAATGACAAAAATGAAATGACAAATGTCACAAAAAATACTATGGAATCCTAAACTACTAGGTGTGAACAACAGCTAGCTGGGATAGCTAGATCACAAGAGATCCCGCATCGGTGCTGGCGGATCTCATCAATCTCCTCCATGGTCAGTAGTCTGACTGGGTGTCGTGCATGTCGAGCCAAAGTAATCCGAATCCTCTGATGCAGCCGTTGCCGATGCTGTGTAGTCCTCTGCAGTCGTAGGCGTCTGGATCTTCCCAGCTCAGTCGCTCGGTCGATCAGTGTGCCTCTGGTGTGAGACGACGAGCTCTGCTGTGGTAGTAACTCCTCCGGGTGTCCAATTGGCAGCTCTAAAGAAATCTGTGATCTGTCTCTGGGACTGGCTAGCCTCTCCTCTCATCAGGCTCTCTCTGTGTCTGCGTAGCTCGAGCAAAAACAAACCCAAGCATCTCTGATCCTCGTACTGCATGACTCTGGAGAATGGTCCAAAGCCCTCTCTGAACAAGCAATGGAAGCGGCCTTGTATCTCGTAGTAGACGGGGTAGTGGCATGTGTAGTGCAACTTTGTCTCAGGCTCGATGTCACACATGGGGCATGTCCTGGCCTCTGCTGGTACTCCGCTGTATCTCCCAGTCTCGATCCGGGGAGAGAGAGAGAGAGAGAGAGAGAGAGAGAGAGAGAGAGAGAGAGAGAGAGAGAGAGAGAGAGAGAGAGAGAGAGAGAGAGAGAGAGAGAGAGAGAGAGAGAGAGAGAGAGAGAGAGAGAGAGAGAGAGAGAGAGAGAGAGAGAGAGAGAGAGAGAGAGAGAGAGAGAGAGAGAGAGAGAGAGAGAGAGAGAGAGAGAGAGAGAGAGAAATGAAATTAAATGTTACATTAACGTCTTCAAAAGGCCAAAGTGACCTATGAGACCAGAAAGTTACAATGTGGTGGATTTGATACAAAGTCAGAGTCAGAGTAACAGATGACAACAATGACAAAAATGAAATGACAAATGTCACAATAAAATACTATGGAATCCTAAACTACTAGGTGTGAACTAAGCAGCTAGCTGGGATAGCTAGATCACAAGAGATCCAGCATCGGTTCGCTGGCGGATCTCATCAATCTCCTCCATGGTCAGTAGTTTGATCGGGCGTCGTGCATGTCGAGCCAAAGTGATCCGAATCCTCTGATGCAGCCTCCGTCGATGCTGTGTAGTCCTCCGCAGTCATGGGCGTCTGGATCTTCCTAGCTCAGTCGCTCGGTCGATCAGTGTGCCTTTGCTGTGAGACGACGAGCTCTGCTCTGGTAGTAACTCCTCCGGGTGTCCAGTGGCAGCTCTAAAGAAATCTGTGATCTGTCTCTGGGACTGGCTAGCCTCTCTCTCATCAGGCTCTCTCTGTGTCTGTGTAGCTCGAGCAAAAACAAACCCAAGCATCTCTGATCCTCGTACTGCATGACTCTGGAGAATGGTCCAAAGCCCTCTTTGAACAAGCAATGGAAGCGGCCTCGTATCTGGGCAGTGGCATGTGTAGTGCAACTCTGTCTCAGGCTCGATGTCACACAGGGGGCATGTCCTAGCCTTTGTTGGTACTCCGCTGTATCTCCCAGTCTCGATCCGCAGCTGGTGTGAAGATGTACGTATCTGGCCGATAGCACATCGTATCCCATGAGACAAGTGGGTGTCTGTCACGAGGACGTGGCAGTTATTAACCATGTCACAGAGATGTGGCAACTGCTAACCTTGGTTGTTGGTTTCTTTCCAATGGGGTTTATTTTATTTATTTTGAGACCCTCTTTTGAAGTAGCAAACGGTCGGACATTGTATGGCCAATGTGAACGGTAGATTCACCCGCAGACGGGAAGGGGTCGGCACTGGAATTCGTATGGTAAGAGGATGTCTAGGCTCAGAGCAAGATCATATAGGTCCCCCCGTCGCACTTAGCAAGTTGGTGGATACTAGGAAGTGAACTCAATTAAGGCGTAAAGTCAAGGTGGGACTACCAACCAAAAGTATCAGACAGTTGGGCCACATTGCATTTTTGGATGCGGTCCCAATGAGGATAGATGGTCAGAAGACCAGTGGGAGCCCAACGGAAGCATCTCCTAAAATTTAGGGAACTGCTATTTTGGGCCACGAAATGTGTTCGCGTCATTACCTTCGGTATGACTAGGGGAACACTTTACAACTCTGCCGCGAAGTCAACTGACGCACCAGTTGAGATATTTTTAGCAGGGAAAGCCCAAACTCGGAAACTGGGCGACGTGTCAGCTTGTGAGCGATTCTGCCACTCTGGGAGGCAAAAACGAGCTGCATATCATCAAAGGGGGCGCCATTTTCAGCCACAGGCGGATTGCAACAGGTACAGAAGCTATGGAATGCTTACCTTGCCCTCTATGCACAGTATGGTGACGGGAGTGATGCCCCGCACGCTACATACTGCTCTCTTTCTCCCCTACGTGCAGTTATGTGATGCCCCACAAGAGGGCTACTCATTTGACTGATGTACAGTTGTGTGGGTTCATGCTTTTGTGCTGAGGCAAGAGCCTCCTTGAGCAGGAACAGGGGTAGCTAACTGCTGCTCCAAAGCAGGCACTGGTGAGGGTCATAACCTCACCGTACAGGTGCAAAATCAGCGCTGTGTATGCGCTGTAATTTGACTGTTTTTCAGCCATACGGACGCCAGGATCATTGGGAATCGTGCCCCACTGGCAAAGGACAATTAGGGGACTGTTTGGGGCTGAAAACAGGGCAAAAACCAGTAACTACAGCGTGCTGAATTTACTGTTTTTGGACAGGAATCAGAGGGTATACGACAGTGCAAGCGAGTTCCAGCAGGGGAATTGGTTTCGCGCAAGTTTTGGGGCTGTTATGCTGCCGAAATTTGGCCAAATCAAATGGTATCTAGGTGGATACACGTGAAGGATTCCCAGGACCTTACCTTGTAATTTACCCTCCTAAAGAATAAAGAAATACCGAAAGGGGCGCCAATTTTGGGGCCTACAGGTTGTCGGCGTCTGCTCGGAGCATTCTAGCTTCCGAGCCGTGTGTGTGATGAAGTGTTAATTCTCGTTACAGGTCTCCTTTGCAAAGTGCTCTGTGTGTGAGTTTAAGTAAAGATTTTCGGGTGAAAGCCAACGCCTACCGCCCTACGGGCCGGTTTCATGGTAAAGAAGACCAGAAAGGCAAGAAGCCTAAACCCACGGCAGGTTTAGTGCCAGACATGGTGGGTGACAGGCCCAGCACAGATGCCAGTGAGTTATGCAGGGCATGGGGTAAAGTTAGGGATCAGACGGCACTCATCTTCTTTGATCCAGGTGCCAAAGCCAACTTTATCTCACCAGAGTTAGCTATGAAGCTCGGCATCAAAGCTGAAGAGATGGGGTACACCTTAGAGGCAGGGTTGGCATGTCCTGGCCACTCAGAGTGTGTTACTCCCATCATTGGAACTGCGTCTGCATATTCAGTCGTATGTGGACATTGAAGAGTTTTACATCATGCCGCTGGAAGGTTGTGACGCCTTGTTGGGGATCCCGTGGATGTTCCGAGTGCATGGAGTCTTGGATGCCTACAACAAAAAGATCACTGTACAGCATAGGGGCAAAACTCACATCTTGGATGTAAAGCTTAAAGGAGAGTCAGTCCCTATTGTATCTGCTTCTGCTATCACTTCTGTAATAAAGAATCATCTTTCTGTGTACTTGATTTTTGCTCGTGATGTCTCAGATAGGGATCAGTCAAATTTATCTGTGTTAGATAAAGAAAGGTCAGCATTTTTGCAAAAGTTTAGTGACTGTTTTTCTGATTCATTACCGTCGCAATTACCGCCAGAGAGACCTGAGGACCATCGGATAGATTTGGTGCCAGGGTGTAGCCCACCAAATAGACCTCCCTACAGGGTTAGTGCGGCACAGTAGAAAGAGATTATGGACCAGGTGGAGGAGTTATTAGAGAAGGGGCTGATTCAGCCTAGTTCTTCACCCTTTTGCTCCCCAGTGCTCCTAGTGCAGAAGAAGGATGGCTCATGGCGCATGTGTATTGATTACCGTGCGTTGAATAAGAATACCATCAAGAATAGGTTTCCTATTCCTCGCATTGATGATATTCTCGATCGTTTAGAGGGTGCTGCAATTTTCAGCAGGATAGACCTGAAGAGTGGGTACCATCAGATTCGTATAAGCCCAGAGGATGTGCACAAGACTGCGTTTAGAACGACATTTGGTCTTTATGAGTTTCTAGTGATGCCGTTTGGGCTAACAAATGCTCCAGCCACGTTCAACAGAATGATGGACCGGATTTTCCGCTCGCATCAACAGTTTGTTGGAACATTCTTCGATGACACGATTGTGTATTCGAAGAATGAAGAGGAGCATAGGCGTCACTTGACCATTGTGTTCGAAGAGCTGCGCAGTCACATGTTACTTGTCAATCCTAAGAAAAGTGAATTCTTCCTTGAAGAGATCCACTTTCTGGGCCACATAGTCTCAAAGGATGGTGTAAGAATGGATCCCGCAAAGGTCGAAGCTATCAAGACATGGC
This sequence comes from Adiantum capillus-veneris, assembly GCF_014529385.1. Classification (NCBI taxonomy): domain Eukaryota; kingdom Viridiplantae; phylum Streptophyta; class Polypodiopsida; order Polypodiales; family Pteridaceae; genus Adiantum; species Adiantum capillus-veneris. The sequence goes on along the minus strand of NC_140945.1, from coordinate 98,269,059 downwards.
CAGACTTGAAGACTATGCACGATGTCAGAAGCTTCTTGGGATTGTGTTCCTACTATAGAAGGTTTATCAGAAATTTTGCAGAGATAGCATCGCCTCTTCACGCATTGCAAAAGAAAGAGGTCACTTTCAGATTGACCCAAAAAGAGATTTCAGCTTTTAGTCTCTTAAAGGAAAAGTTGACTTCAGATCCAGTTATTGTTTTGCCAGATCTCAGGAAGTCATTTGTGGTCCAGTGTGACACGTGTGGCAGTAGCATCGGAGCAGTGCTAATGCAAGATGGACGGGTAGTAGCATATGAAAGCCGAATTTTGCAAGGGCCAGAGAGGACTATGCAAGTCTATGAGAAAGAACTCTTGGCCGTTATTCATGCGCTTTCTAGCTGGAAGCACTACCTCTTAGGTGCTGATTTTGTTGTCCAAACAGATCATCAGACCTTGCGATACTTCTTGACACAGTCAAAGTTATCAGAAAAGCATATGCGATGGGCAAACATTCTTTCCATGTTCCACTTCCAGATTATGCATGTGGAAGGCAAGAAGAATGTTGTGGCTGATGCGTTATCAAGAAAGCCACAAATTTCAGCTGTGTCAATTCCTTATCATCATGAGTTAGATGACATGAAGGAACAGTATATTGCTGATGAAGATTTTGCAAGGATCTTTGAACAGTTACAAGAGGGGCAACATCACGAGCACTACCTCCTCAGAGATGGTTTTATGATGATGCATGGCAGACTTTGTGTCACTAGGCCACTGCGACATAAGGTCATGGAAGAGAGTCATGTCCCACCGTATGCAGGGCATCGTGGCATTGATGCAACAGTTAAAGCGGTAGAGACGTTCTTCTATTGGCCTACCTTGAGGAGAGATGTGGATGCCTTTGTGCGAGGATGCATAGTTTGCCAAAAGGTCAAGTTTGACAGGCAAAAGGCACTAGGGTTGTTACAACCACTCCCGATTCCGGATAAGCCATGGGAAAGCATTGCTATGGACTTTATCTTTGATCTTCCAAGGACGCCAACAGGGAATGATGGTATATGGACCATTATCTGCAGGTTCAGCAAGCAAGCCCATTTTATCCCTGTCAGAAAGAAGATAAAATCTGATCAGATGGCACGCTTGTTCATGTACAATGTGTTTAAGTACCATGGTATGCCACAATCGATTATCAGTGATTGTGATCCTCGCATGACCAGTTTGTTCTGGAGAGGATTGTTTGAGAACATGGGTACTACGCTCAAGTTCTCGTCTTCGTTTCATCCACAAACTGATGGACTGTCAGAAGAGGCCAATTCTACTGTCTTAGATTTGCTGAAATGCTATGTGTCAGATAATAAGGGCAAGTGGGAACAGTATTTGCCTATGCTTGAGTATGCGTACAATAATACGGTGCATTCGTCCACTGGCAAAGCACCTTTTGAAATTGTTGAAGGCGGCAAAAAGGTTCCTCCCATTTTGCACACAAAGGACAAGATCTTTGAGGCAGATCGATATGTTGAGAACATGGATGAGATGTATAAGAAGATTAAAGTTGCCTTGGAGAAGACTCAGGCAAAACAGAAAAAGGCTGCTGATCGTCACCGTCGTGAATTGCTACTATCACCTGGTGATTGGGTTCTCTTAAGGTTCGAAAAGGCAAGGTTAAAGAAGATGAAGGGCAAGGAACGGCTGTTTCCTAAGCTCAGCATGCGTTACTATGGGCCTTTTCAAGTGCTTGACAAGATCAACGATGTGGCTTACAGGCTGAAATTGCCTGATGTGTGGAAGATTCATAATGCGTTTCACGTGAGTCTTCTAAGACCCTTCGTGGGTGATGTGCCAGAAGATATGCCAGTTGAGGATCAGCCAGAAGTTGAGGAACTTGATGAGATCCTGGTACCTGAGCAAGTTTTGGCACATAAGGACAGAAAAGTTAAAGGACAAGTTGCAAGACGCTATTTGGTGAAGTTCAAGAACTATCCGCCTATGGATGCAAAGTGGATGGAAGAGCATGAACTGTCAGAGTCACCAAATGTATTGCAGCTTTACCTTGAAGCCTTTGGGTTACAGCCTACTTATGCCCCAACCCAACGTGTGCAAAGGAGGGGTAATGATAGAGCTAGTACATCGAATGTACATATGAATTCAGTGCCATAGATAGAAATGGCAAAAGTATGAAGGCCTCATTAAGTCATTTGTATCTATGTATGTTACGACCTTTCTTGCGGATACATGCGATGATAAAAGAGTGTTGATAGCACAAGATCATCAGTGGCGTGTATTTATGGTATGCAATCGAGGACGTTTGCGATTTCAAGAGGGGTGTCTGTCACGAGGACGTGGCAGTTATTAACCATGTCACAGAGATGTGGCAACTGCTAACCTTGGTTGTTGGTTTCTTTCCAATGGGGTTTATTTTATTTATTTTGAGACCCTCTTTTTGAAGTAGCAAACGGTCGGACATTGTATGGCCAATGTGAACGGTAGATTCACCCGCAGACGGGAAGGGGTCGGCACTGGAATTCGTATGGTAAGAGGATGTCTAGGCTCAGAGCAAGATCATATAGGTCCCCCCGTCGCACTTAGCAAGTTGGTGGATACTAGGAAGTGAACTCAATTAAGGCGTAAAGTCAAGGTGGGACTACCAACCAAAAGTATCAGACAGTTGGGCCACATTGCATTTTTGGATGCGGTCCCAATGAGGATAGATGGTCAGAAGACCAGTGGGAGCCCAACGGAAGCATCTCCTAAAATTTAGGGAACTGCTATTTTGGGCCACGAAATGTGTTCGCGTCATTACCTTCGGTATGACTAGGGGAACACTTTACAACTCTGCCGCGAAGTCAACTGACGCACCAGTTGAGATATTTTTAGCAGGGAAAGCCCAAACTCGGAAACTGGGCGACGTGTCAGCTTGTGAGCGATTCTGCCACTCTGGGAGGCAAAAACGAGCTGCATATCATCAAAGGGGGCGCCATTTTCAGCCACAGGCGGATTGCAACAGGTACAGAAGCTATGGAATGCTTACCTTGCCCTCTATGCACAGTATGGTGACGGGAGTGATGCCCCGCACGCTACATACTGCTCTCTTTCTCCCCTACGTGCAGTTATGTGATGCCCCACAAGAGGGCTACTCATTTGACTGATGTACAGTTGTGTGGGTTCATGCTTTTGTGCTGAGGCAAGAGCCTCCTTGAGCAGGAACAGGGGTAGCTAACTGCTGCTCCAAAGCAGGCACTGGTGAGGGTCATAACCTCACCGTACAGGTGCAAAATCAGCGCTGTGTATGCGCTGTAATTTGACTGTTTTTCAGCCATACGGACGCCAGGATCATTGGGAATCGTGCCCCACTGGCAAAGGACAGTTAGGGGACTGTTTGGGGCTGAAAACAGGGCAAAAACCAGTAAATACAGCGTGCTGAATTTACTGTTTTTGGACAGGAATCAGAGGGTATACGACAGTGCAAGCAAGTTCCAGCAGGGGAATTGGTTTCGCGCAAGTTTTGGGGCTGTTATGCTGCCGAAATTTGGCCAAATCAAATGGTATCTAGGTGGATACACGTGAAGGATTCCCAGGACCTTACCTTGTAATTTACCCTCCTAAAGAATAAAGAAATACCGAAAGGGGCGCCAATTTTGGGGCCTACAGGTTGTCGGCGTCTGCTCGGAGCATTCTAGCTTCCGAGCCGTGTGTGTGATGAAGTGTTAATTCTCGTTACAGGTCTCCTTTGCAAAGTGCTCTGTGTGTGAGTTTAAGTAAAGATTTTCGGGTGAAAGCCAACGCCTACCGCCCTACGGGCCGGTTTCAGTGTCCATGTATCTGGGCCTCGTCACAAAACCATCAACCATAAGCTAGAGGAGATGCTCTCTGTAGAAAGCCATCTTCGTGCTTAGCTCCTGTGTTGGCTGTATCCATGTCCTCCTGGTGTCTAGCTGAGTCAAGTCCTGGCAGATGAGCCTGGTAATCTCGGACTGTGTAAGAGTCATAGAGGGTGCATCCAGTGAGTACTGGAAGGGAGGCAATCTATCTATGCTGAACCCATGCGCCTGAAACCATGATGTCATCTCCCCATACCAGCATGCTGTATCTCCGTGCATGGCTAACTGTCGAGAGGACTCAAGTGCAAGGCGTGCATATCTGTCTTTGGGAAGTTCCCACATGCGGTGTATGAAGGAGACCGATCTTGTGAGCGCCTCAACCACTAGAGGGGGGGCAGCTAGCTCTGCTCGAACAATAGCACGTGGTACTGAGGCCTTGGCTCTAATGAGCCGCGAGATCATAGAGACCAGAGGCTACTCCATGTCCCCCCATCCATCACTGCGGCCTGTCCTCCCGTGATGATCTAATGAAGGTCCCCAAATCTCAGCTCCATAAAGCAATGCAGAAGCCACCAGAGTGTCAAAGAGCCAGAGCTTCGTCGGAGGCTCCTGAAACTGAACCTGTGAACACATCCTTTCCAATCTACCCAATGCTGCATGGGCTCTGGTCAGTCTAGTCTTTGCTGCCCTCCTCAATGAAAATGCTGGCCCACTAAAAACCACTCCGAGGTAAGTGTACGCCTGTGTATATTCCACAGTCTCCTGGCCGTATGTGAATGCTGGCGCTGACCTCCTGATCCACTGTGGGGTGGTATTAAATACCATGACCTTGGTTTTACCAAGGTTGACGGACAAACCACTTTCCTGAGCAAACCTATTCAAAGCATCCAAGTGACGTTGCATCCCCTCCGGAGAGTCGGAGATCAACACAATATCATCAGCATATAACAATAATGGAATCCATGTCCCTGCCAGCTGTGCACCTCTATCACCATCTCTCTCAATGTAGTCAGAAACCTCATCCACATTGTCACAAAAATACGGAAGCGTAAACTTACGTTTAATTGCACTTCAAATACTCAAGAGAATTAGAGGGAGAGAGAAAACTTGACACTGCGTTGGCATTCATAAGGGTCAGTTTGCTTGCTCCATTGGGGACCAGAAGATGGGCTGGTCCCCCCCCATAAAGAGAATATCTTTATTACTAAGGGAGAATCTTTACAAGCACAGGAACGGGGCATACGCCCGTCCTCTATTCTTTCTTCTGTTCTGTTCTGACTACTGACTGAGAAAGTGTTTCCACTTTCTTTCTGCAGAGGGGATTTCCCATCTTCTGCGAGACTGGTTGGAAGCTCTCGAAAAGAGAGTCTATCTTCCAAAACAGCTCATCGGAAGCTCTCACTGAGGAGAGTCCATCTTCCGTTATGTGTTGCCTTCATGCTCATTCATTCATGCATCGAACACAAAAGAGAAACAAGCAAAATGCACACGCACATGCTTGCTGTAATTTTCTGCACATAACCTGAAATTCTTACCTGTGCACACCCCTATGCCGAAACAGAGGTCTTCTTTGCGATGGAATCGTGCCAAACTTGATGTAGACTTAGGATAAGGAGAGAGAAGAGAATTTCTATGGCTGATCTGCTGAAAACAGCCCTAATCGAGGTGATTAGGGGCTGAAAACAGAGAATTACAGAAGCCGCACTCTGCTAAGAGAGCGTCTACGGCAGCTTCTCGCGATGAAACTTCACCACAAGGTGTCTATGACTGTGAGATCCCTTGTTCTTGACAATGGGAGCACAAGGCTACCACATATGTCGCAAGGGGCTGCTCTCAAGCTTCAATGGAGGGCTCCACCGCGTAGAGCACGCTCACATTAGGGGGGGTAGGTGCACTGCCAGCCCTGAAAATGGGGGAGGGGGGGCTCCTAAATAGCCATCAGGGAGAGGGGGCGCTAGGAAGAGAGAGAGGGTGAGAGTGAGAGTGAGAGAGAGTTAGTTTGCATTGGTAAGTGTGCCACTTGGCACACTTACTTTAAAAACTTAAAAACCATTCAACTTTTGACTTTAAAAACTTCTAGCTCATTAATTAAAAATGTGCAACTAACTAACAAATGCTACCAATGATTCTTTTATGAGAACACCAAAGGTCTGCCGGCGCAATGCCGCACTTGCACTGCACCGCCTTTACCTGTTCACACTTGTCGGGCCGCCTGCCCGGGCACGGACCGTTAAATTTAATTTAACGAAACTTACCCTAAGGCTTTATTAGCTTTATTAGCCTTAGGGTCACTGTTCTAAGGACCCCATCTGATTCATGTGCTTGTACTAACGCGCGTATTTTTCCTGAGCCTAAAATCTGAGGCTACTGCTTACCCCTTTTCTGAAGACCCGATTTCCCAATCACTAGGGCTTCAGGGTAATTTCTGCTAAGGTCCCTTTGAGGTTTTGTGGCCCGCATTTAGGCTCACCTGAGGCCTTGGAACTGCTAGGTCTATTCTGGTGTACACACAACTAATTAGATGATTTTGTTCTCGTAAATAAATTAATTATTTACAAAGTCTGACTTAGTTACATCCCTCTTGGTTCTAAAGAGTTGACCTCAACTGTAGAGCGTCAACATAACTGTGCAAGATGTCAGGGTAGTCCTTAAGATCGGACTCAGTCATCCACTTTGCATCTAAAGGAGTGTAATTCTTGAACTTGACTAAATACTTTCGATGTAGACTCCCCGACTTGAGTTGTCTCTCCGAGTGGTGTATTATCTGTTCAGGTTGAAGGATTTCCTCAGTCTCTTCGACTTCTGGAGGATCTTCTTGTATGGGCGCCACTGGAGGAGGTCCAACATAGGGTCGCAGGAGACTGACATGAAAAGCATTATGGATTCGCCAATTATAAGGTAAATCCAATCTGAAAGTCACATCATTGACTTTATCTGTAATTTTGAAAGGGCCGTAGAATCTATGGGAAAGTTTGACAACTTTCCCTTTGCCGACCCGCTTTTTCAATCTAGCTTTCTCAAACCGAAGCAGGACATATTGTCCTTTTTCAAGATTGAGATTCCTTCTGTGCTTGTCTGCTTTTCTCTTCTGTTGCTCTTGAGTACGAAGAATCGCTTGCTTTACTTGTTGATGGGCAATATCAATATTGCGCACAAATTCATCTGCGGCGAAGATGTTTTGTTTGGTCACCATAATAGGAAGTAAGAGTGGCTTCCCGTAAATAATTTCGAAGGGGGCTTTACCAGTTAAGGAATGTATGGTATTATTATACGCAAACTCAACTATTGGTAAGTACTGTTCCCATTCGGATTGTCGTTCCGAAACATAGCACTTGAGGAGATCTAAAACAGTGGCATTAGCGATTTCGCTTTGACCATCTGTTTGAGGGTGATAAGCTGATGAAAAATCAAGCTTAGTTCCCAAGTTTTCAAACAATGCCTGCCAAAATAGACTAGTCATGCGGGGATCTCTATCGCTGACAATAGTCTTTGGCAATCCATGGTGTTTAAAAATCTGAGCTAGAAATATTCTAGCCATGTGATCAGCTTTGATCGTCTTCTTTACTGGAAGAAAATGGGCTTGCTTACTGAATCTGTCTACTATAGTCCAGATTGAATCATTTCTATTCTTGGATCGAGGAAGATCCGTAATAAAATCCATGGCAATACTTTCCCATGGCGTGTTAGGCACAGGGAGCGGCTGAAGCTTGCCATAAACTTTATGTCTGTCATATTTTACCTTTTTGCAGACTTAACACTCACGTACATATTTTTCAATGTCCGCACGGAGTGTTGGCCAAAAGAAATACCTTTCGAGGGCACTAGTGGTGGAAGCAATTCCCCGATGCCCGGCATAAGGAGAATTATGTGCTTTATCCATCACCTTTTGTTGTAAGGGCTGAGCTATGCATATTGCTTGTTGACGATAGAGTGTATTATCCTTGATAGAATAAGGTGTCTTTGAGTGACTAGCTTGAAGATCTGCCCAAATTGTGGCGAAGTCTGGATCTTGAGGATACATCTCGCTGAGAGATTCTAGTTCCTCATGATAAATTGTTGTTAGTGCATTGATCTTTGGACGCCTGGAGAGAGCATCTGCAACTGCATTCTTTGTTCCAGAAGTGTGTAAAATCTGAAAATGAAACATTGAAAGAAAGTTGGCCCATCTCATCTGCTTTTCTGATAACTTTATCTGTGTGAGAAAGTAGCGAAGACTTTGATGATCTGTCTTGATAATAAAATCAGCTCCTAATAGATAGTGTTTCCAAATGGAAAGAGCATGAATTACTGCCATTAGCTCTTTTTCGTATATGGAGGCATGCAACTCTGCATCTCTAAGGCGCCGACTTTCATAGGCTATCGCGTGACCCTCTTGGTTCAAAACTGCTCCTACACAATCTCCAGATGCATCGCAGTATACCTCGAAAGGTTTGCGAAGATCAGGGACGGTGAGAACAGGTCCGTGATTGAGTAGATACTTAAGCTTTTTGAAAGCTTGTTTTTGTCCAGACCCCCAATGGAATGGAATCCGCTTCTTTGTCAGGTCATGGAGGGGACCTGCTATCGCGGCAAAAGCTCGAATGAAACGCCGATAATAAGAACAGAGGCCAAGGAAACTTCGTACATCATGTACTGTAGTTGGCGTAGGCCATTCTACAACTGCTTGAATCTTATCAGGGTCCATTCTCACCTGGTTGTGAGATACTATATGGCCCAAATAGTGGATTTCTTTTAGAAAGAACTCACTCTTCTTAGCATTCACAAATAATTTGTGTTTGCGTAATTCTTCAAACACTAAGGCGAGATGCTTATAGTGTTCCTCTTCCGTCTCTGAGAAGATTAAGACGTCATCAAAGAAAACGCCTGTAAAGCTTCTGTATGAGTGGAAGATTCTATCCATCATTCTGTTGAATGTATCTGGTGCATTAGTGAGCCCAAAAGGCATCACTAGAAATTCATACAACCCGAAGGTTGTTCTAAATGAAGTCTTATGCACATCCTGAGGAGCTATGCGGATTTGATGATAACCGCTCTTCAAGTCTATACGACTAAAGACACTGGCTCCTTGTAACTTATCAAGAATGTCGTCAATCCGAGGGATTGGAAATCGATTCTTGATTGTGATCTTGTTTAGAGATCTATAGTCTATGCACATGCGGAATGTGCCATCCTTTTTCTGTACTAGCAAGACAGGTGAACAATATGGAGAAGTACTAGGCCTTATTAAGCCCTTCCCCAAAAGTTCGTTAACCTGCTTGAGAATTTCCTCTTGCTGCATTAGACTAACTCGATAAGGGGGCTGATTTGGAGAACTTCCTGGGATCAAATCAATTGTATGATCCTCAGGTCGCGAAGGTGGGAGTTCATTTGGAAGTTCATCTGCAAAACAATCTTTATATCTTTCTATTAACTTAAGTCTTTTTTGCTCTAAAGAGGAAGAAAGTTGTGAAACAGACACATCTCTCTCTCTTGCAAAAATCAAGTACGCTGAAACACACTTTTTCATTTCTTTCTTGATGGCAATGTGATTGGCGATAGGAATACTCCAATCACCTGCATCTGCAAGTACAAGATACTCCTTTCCTTTATGAGCAAAAGATAAGGTTTTCTGAACATAGTCAGGAATGGGATGCATCTTGTAGTGCCAAGGCATTCCCAAGATAACATCGCATCCTTCAAGTGAAGCTAGTAAGAAAGACTCTTGATCCTTGTAGTCGTCGACCTTTAGATTCAACTTCCCTATGATTGGAGTAGAGTTTGAGTTCTGCCTTTTGAAAGCAGATTGCGCTTGAATAGAGACTCCGAAACGATTGGGCTGCAAGTTCAGGTCGTCAGCTAGCTTGGTAGAGATGAAGTTGTCTGTGCTACCAGGGTCAAACAAAATAAGAGCCCGCTGGTTGTTGATACTACCCCATGCTTCTCACTCTTTCTTTTCCATGCTTGGTTGTATTTCCCTGTACATCTGGGACTGCATTGGAAGAGGGTGGTTGTGGAGGTTTGGTTGGACAATCACCCTTCATATGACCAACTTGTCCGCACTTGAAGCATCTTCCTTCACTAATGTAGGTTCGCAACTCAGCAGGAGAGAGATATCTCCCTTTCTTGGGCTGATTTGGCTTTGCTTCTGCTTCGGAGGCGGTTCTTTTCTTCTTTTGAGAAGAAGTAGAAGAGGTAGGCTGCTCATGGAGAGCCTTCTGCTTAGCATGGTAAGTGCTTTGCTCCATCTTCCTTGGAGTACCCTTGTCATGTATTCCATCAGCTATGCGGGCTGATTCCATAAGTATGTGCAAGTTACCTCGAGGGTAAAGCTTCATAGCCTTTTGCAAGGCTTCATGCAAACCTGCTTCAAACTTGCGCATCTTCTCCGAATCGTCAATCTTCTTGAATGGAGTGACTTTCAAGAGAACGTCCCAAAACCTATCCACATAGCGTGGAACAGTTTCGTTCTCTGACTGTGAAAGTCGATCCCATTCTTTCTTTACCTCTTCCTCATAGTCTGGAGGAAGGAACTGTGCGTAGAACTCCTTGAAAGCGGTCCAATCTTGGGGTTTGCGATCTTCCAGGATAAGGGTTAACCACCAATTGCTGGCGGTGCCTTTCAGGTACAAACTAACATGGCGAAGCTTGGATCTTTCTTTAAAATTCCCTTCAGCAAATGCAACTTCAAATTGGCGGATGAAAGCCAAAGCTTTGTCATTATCACGCCGTCCATTGTAGGTGTCGAATTTCACATCTCTATCTCCCGACTTGAATGTTTTCTGCCTGTGGTGCTTCTTCTTATGGTGCTCCTTCTTTCTATGCTTAGACTCCTTGGGGACAGGAGTCCTTTCCCTTGAATGTACTTGCTGCGACGGATTGTCGAGAAACATGTCTTCCGAAGAAACTATGTCTTCCAGATCCTTCATGAAAGAGAACTGAGGGGAATCAGAGGGATCTTGCTCTTGAACTTTTGGATTAAACCGCACATGACGTTCTGGAGATTTCTTCTGCCTCTCGTGCATGCGGGAAGTTCCAATCAAAGGATCTTTTCTTGGTTGTGGCGCCTTTGGGTTCTGCGGAATTTCTCCCGACCCCATCGGCATTTTCTCCTTCCCTTTTTCAAGAGTATGAAGAATCTTTTGGACTTCTGGATGGGAGAGAGCTTTCTCCAACTCTTCCACCTGCTATTGAAGGAGAGAGAACTCTATCTCGCGTCCTCCCATTTCTGCAGTCTGCCAAGAGTTGTCAATCCCTTCAGGAAGAGAGAGAGGACCTTGCTCTGATACCACTGTCACAAAAATACGAAAGCGTAAACTGACGTTTAATTGCACTTCAAATACTCAAGAGAATTAGAGGGAGAGAGAAAACTTGACACTCCATTGGGGACCAGAAGATGGGCTGGTCCCCCCCCATAAAGAGAATATCATTATTACTAAGGGAGAATCTTTACAAGCACAGGAACGGGGCATACGCTCGTCCTCTATTCTTTCTTCTGTTCTGTTCTGACTACTGACTGAGAAAGTGTTTCCACTTTCTTTCTGCTTAGGGGATTTCCCATCTTCTGCGAGACTGGTTGGAAGCTCTCGAAAAGAGAGTCTATCTTCCAAAACAGCTCATCGGAAGCTCTCACTGAGGAGAGTCCATCTTCCGTTATGTGTTGCCTTCATGCTCATTCATTCATGCATCGAACACAAAAGAGAAACAAGCAAAATGCACACGCACATGCTTGCTATAATTTTCTGCACATAACCTGAAATTCTTACCTGTGCACACCCCTATGCCGAAACAGAGGTCTTCTTCGCGATGGAATCGCGCCAAACTTGATGTAGACTTAGGATAAGGAGAGAGAAGAGAATTTCTATGGCTGATCTGTTGAAAACAGCCCTAATCGAGGTGATTAGGGGCTGAAAACAGAGAATTACAGAAGCCGCACTTTGCTAAGAGAGCGTCTACGGCAGCTTCTCGCGATGAAACTTCACCAGAAGGTGTCTATGACTGTGAGATCCCTTGTTCTTGACATAGTTAGAGGGGACGGGGGGGGACGGGCCCTAGGGCCGGGGAACGGCCATAACCGGGCCGGGAACGGCTGGGAACGCCGAGGGACGGACGGAAAACGGGCCGGACGGGCGGGTCGCAGGGGGGGCGGACCGGGGCCGGACCGGGTTCCGACGGACCGGACGGGGACGACAGGGGTCGGATTCAAAAAAATGGCCGTTTTTGACCGTTTGCAACGGCTCTGTGCAGCCCCAACTGCCATATTTTTTAAGCCTTGGCCCTTGGGAGGCTATAAAAGGCTCCCTTGGGCCTCTTAATACTCATAGTCTCAATGCTCAATGCTCATTCCATTTCCCTCAAGCTCAAGGCTCAAGCTCATTCCATTTCCCTCAAGCTCAAGGCTCAAGTTCGAACTTTGAAGCTCTCCTCTCCCTCTTCTACCCACTTTGAAGCTCTCCTTTACTCTCTCTCCACAAAAGCTCTCCTCTAACCCTTCTAACTTCTAAGCTCTACTCTCTCGAGTCTCTCCACCATCATGTCATCTCAAGCCAACTCCACTTCTCAAGCCGCTTCTTCTCGAAGGAGGCCTGCCGTGCAAACGTGGTCGTGGTGGGATGAAGTCGACTTTAGCTCGCGTGGCAAAGGTGGCGGTGCAAGACCATGGACGTGCAAGCTATGTCCATACAAGAGATCGGGTGGTTCAAACAAAGTGCGAGCCCATCTTCTTCATGAACCCGGTCACGAGGTGAAGTTTTGCCCTCATGTAGCTCCCGAGAAGAGGTTGGATCTTCTTGAGAAACTCACGGTGTATGAGGTTGCGGAAGCGGCCAAGAGGGGCCGTTTTGTTGCCGTTGATCCCTCCGCCACGGCGACACCGCGAGAGCAAAGGGAAGCCAACCTTGACGACATCTCTCGAACCTTCAAGAGCCATGGATCTACACCGTCCTCTTCCCTTCCGCATCGCCAAACCACTCTCAACGAAAATTGGAATCCTAAATTGAAGGAAGAGGTAGATAGGTCGGTTGCCCGATTCTTCTTCCACGACCACATTGCCTTCCATGCTTCGCGGTGAGTTTCCCTTGGCATATGCACATTGCAATCTTCCATTTTGTATTCATAATGGGTTATAATTTCTCGACTCTCCATACTAACGCAACATGCTCTATTTTGTGTGGATAGGTCTCCATACTTTCGAACCATGGGTACAAAAATAGGGGAATATGGCTCCTCTTATGTGCCACCTTCATCGGAGAGGCTTCGCACCACCCTCCTTGACAAAGAGAAGCTTGCCGTGGAGCAAGCGGCCCAAGCAACAAAGGATTTGTGGGAGACCAATGGCGTCTCTCTTCTTGTAGATGGATGGAGCGACACCCGCAAGCGGTCCATCCACGGGGTGGTGGCCTACTCTCGGGGGGAGATGTACTTTGTGGAGTCACATGATGCATCCGATAGTGGCAAGGCCGCCGAGATGCTTGCTGCGGAGTGGACAAGCACCATAGAGATCACCGGCCCGGAGAATGTCCTTGGTATGGTTGCAGATGGAGAGGCGTCAAATAGGGCAGCCGGAGCTATCATTGAGGGCATGTATCCCAGCATCCATGTCACATTTTGCATGGCGCATTGCCTCAATAACCTCCTCAAGGACATAGGGAACTTGTCATGGATTTCACCCACCATTGGTGACGCCTCTCGAATTGTCTCCTTTGTGCTCAACCATCAAAAAGTGCGCCATGAATTCTCAAAGAGGAGCCACTTGTCTTTGCTCAAATATTCAGAGACATGATTTGCATTCAATTGGCTTATGCTAGGCCGCTTGTCTACATGTGGCGGAGCCTTAAGGGGCCTCTTTCTCAGTGATGAGTTCCAGGCCATGCCGGAGTCTACATCAGCAGTAGGATTGAAATGCCGAGAATGGGCCGACGACGCCGCTTGGTGGGAGGAGGTGAAGACTCTTGACGCCATGGTCAAGCCTATTCTACACCTACTTCGAGTGGTGGATGGCTTGCAGCCATGCATTGGCAAAGTCTATGAAGCCATGGATCGGATGATAGAGGCACTTGAGAAGCTTGTGCCTGACCCTGTTCAGTATGCGGAGATTCATGGCTTGTGTGAGTCGAGGTGGAATGGATACTACTCTCCACTTCATGCGGCAGCTTATGTGCTTGACCCTGAGTTTCAAGGAAGGCGTCAAGAGACCGACAAGGAGGTGAGCAAAGGATGGCGGCTTGCATTGGAGCGCCTTGAGCCTAGCAGTGACATTAGGTGCAAGATTAGAGACGAGCTACTCAACTACAGTCAAAAGAAGGGCTCCTATGGATCTGTAGATGCACAGCTTGATCGCAACAAGATTGGCTCGGTTTTGTGGTGGGAGGACTATAGAGGAGATGGCCCACATTTGCAGCGCTTGGCTGTTCGTGTCCTTAGCCAAGCATGTACCACTAGTTGCTTGGAGCAACTATGGAGTGTGTACAGCCACATTGCCTCTAAGAAGAGGAATCGCCTTGGCGTTCAGAGGGCCAATGATTTGGTGTTTGTGAGCGCTAACTTGCGCATGCTTGCCAAGAGCGTCACACACAAGGCAGATCCTTTCACTGAGTGGGAGATGGCACAAGAGAATCCATCTATGGCCGATACTCTTTTGGAGGATCTAGAGGAGGATTTCGAGCCTCAATGCGAGCCTCCCGAGCCGGAGCCTTCATACGTTGCTGACAACCTCGACTACGACGACGATGTGGAGATTCAGCAGGCGAGCACTTCTTGAGTTTGATGATCATTGATCACTCGACTCTCGAGTCTAGACTCTTGAGTCTACGACTCTACCTACTACATAGCCCTTTGTACTTTTTGTTATCCTTGAGGCCTCAGGCTTTTCCTAAGTCCTTTAGGCTTTTTGACTCTTGAGCCCTTGTGGCATGCACTTCTCATTTTGTATCCATCGATCATCGATGTTTTATTAGCACATTTCAGCCTATATGACTCGTGTTCTTTGGTCTATTTAGTGTAAATTTATGGTCAAAGTGATGCTCTATGTGTGTGGCATGTATGTAGGTCAAAAAATGCCAAAAAAACTCTTTTTTTTTTTGCCGTTCCGACCCCCATCCTCGTTTCCTGACTTTTGCCGTCCCGACCCCGTTCCCGACCCCGACCCGCCGTCCCATGTAACTATGGTTCTTGACAATGGGAGCACAAGGCTACCACATATGTCGCAAGGGGCTGCTCTCAAGCTTCAATGGAGGGCTCCGCCGCGTAGAGCACGCTCACATTAGGGGGGGTAGGTGCACTGCCAGCCCTGAAAATGGGGGAAGGGGGGCTCCTAAATAGCCATCAGGGAGAGGGGGCGCTAGGAAGAGAGAGAGGGTGAGAGTGAGAGTGAGAGAGTTAGTTTGCATTGGTAAGTGTGCCACTTGGCACACTTACTTTAAAAACTTAAAAACCATTCAACTTTTGACTTTAAAAACTTCTAGCTCATTAATTAAAAATGTGCAACTAACTAACAAATGCTACCAATGATTCTTTTATGAGAACACCAAAGGTCTGCCGGCGCAATGCCGCACTTGCACTGCACCGCCTTTACCTGTTCACACTTGTCGGGCCGCCTGCCCGGGCACGGACCGTTAAATTTAATTTAACGAAACTTACCCTAAGGCTTTATTAGCTTTATTAGCCTTAGGGTCACTGTTCTAAGGACCCCATCTGATTCATGTGCTTGTACTAACGCGCGTATTTTTCCTGAGCCTAAAATCTGAGGCTACTGCTTACCCCTTTTCTGAAGACCCGATTTCCCAATCACTAGGGCTTCAGGGTAATTTCTGCTAAGGTCCCTCTGAGGTGTTGTGGCCCGCATTTAGGCTCACCTGAGGCCTTGGAACTGCTAGGTCTATTCTGGTGTACACACAACTAATTAGATGATTTTGTTCTCGTAAATAAATTAATTATTTACAAAGTCTGACTTAGTTACACACATACATACCAAATAGAGTAGGAGAGAGCGGGCAGCCCTGCTTCACCCCAATAGTGGAGTGAATCGGTGTGTACAGACCCTCTGAGGTACGTACCTGCCCCACTACTGACCTGTATAATGCCATGACCCCCCAAATGAGCTCTGTGGGTACTCCCATCTGCTGTAATCTGCGCATCAATCTAGCTCTAGGCACTGTGTCAAATGCTTTGCGGAAATCCACAAAGCTACAATAGATCCGTCTCCCACGCGATCTACCCTCCTCAATGATGGCTCTGAGTGTCAAGATATGGTCAAGAGTAGAAAAACCCCTCCTGAACCCTGCCTGCCCGGCTGCGCGTATCCCCTCCCTCTCTGCCCATCTACTCAGCTCTGCTGCTCAAGAATAGATGCGTACAACGGTCCCAATGTGTGTCCAATCATGATAGTGCGATAATTCCCAGGCTCCATAGGGTCTCCCGACTTGAAGATAGGTACAATAGTAGATAGGCTCCAAGTATCCGGCAAGCCCTCACACATGGCACGGTTAAACATCACCGCTAGAAGCTCTGCTAGTAGATCTCTAGCATGCGTGAAATGCTCAGCCACTAAACCATCATGATCGTATGCTCTCCCAGTCCTCATGTTGTCAATGGCCTTCCTCACCATCTCCGCGGTGAAAAAAGCACATGTGTGTGGGCATGGATCTGGAGGGGCGGGAAGGGGGGGCTGCTCAGGAACTGTGTACAGAGATGATGCGTACTGGCCCCAGTCCTCTGTAGAATGATGGCGGGGGGGGGGGGGAGGAGAGTGCTCCTGAAAGAGCCGCCATGCCTCACGTGAGTCCTGACTCAAGAACAACTGATATAGATCCTGCTCTAGCCGAGCCAAAAATGCCCTCTTCTTCCGCCGCACTAGGCGTCGGAAGTCAATCTGTGACTGTCTATGAGTGATGTCCCCCAAAAGCACCTCCCTCTGAAGTCTAGCTCTAGTGTCCCGGCATTCCTCATCATACCAACTGTTCTGGGGCATGCTCCCCGAAGGGCGTCTCTGCTCAGGCTGGGTATGTGGGTATGCCTCTGCTGCTGCATCATGTAGTGTCTGTGTCAATATAGTAGTAAGCTCCTCCAGAGGTCGCCTTGGCTCCTCTGTGCATAGGCGTCTGTAGATCCCATGTATGTATATAGAGTCTGTCTCCCGCGTGAAGGTGTAACGAGTAGGGGTTGCTGTCTGCAGTCTGTGTGCTACACTAAACTGAAAAGAGATGGTGATTGACACAAGAGCATGATCCACTGCCACACCAACAGGTCTGGGTCCAACCGTGAGATCCTGGATACTAGAGATGAGGCTCGGCTGTGCCATGACATAATCCACTGTGCTGGCTTCATGTCTGTGTGGAAAGCATGTAAAACCCCCCGAAGCGGGAAATCTCTGTAGGCCATTCAAGATGGCCAATCCATGTGCAGTCCCCATGTCTATCAAGTGTCGTCCATACTCAGCGTGTTCTCCATCTTGTGATAGTCTGGATAGGCCTGTCTCTGCAGCACCCAGCTCTCTTAGCATCTCCTCTGAAGTATCATAAAATACTGTCTGATGATGGGCAATCCTAGCATTGAAATCCCCTAGAATGATGATGTCACCATCTTTAGAGAACTCCCATATGTCATCATCCAAAATAGAGAAAGGGGACTGTCCTCTGGGTGGTGCATACACTGACGTGCTCGGGGGAAAGTAGCAAATAGCAATGTAAAGATATCTGTCTGTCTCTGCTCTCAGTCTCACCCACATGTACCTAGCTTGCTTATCTCTGCGGGCTATATGTATCAATGGCTGCAACTCCTCTATGAATAACACTGCCACTCCTCCTGATCCTCGCCCTCTGCGCTCTGATCGTGTCTCCTGTCTATAGGTAGTCTCCCATCTATATCCACTAATGTGAGGCATAGACTGCCCAGGGGCCCGATGTGTCTCAGAGTAGAAGACGATGTCTCTTCCCCTGAAACTATCCTCCAAGGCGCCCACATCAAGTCGCATAGATCCATTACAATTCCACGTGGCAACTTTGAGGGTGGTCCCATGGGTCTCGCACCGTCATGTGGAGCGCCGCTCTACAATCACAACCCGGCCATCTCTGTAGAAGGCCGTCTTTCCCTTCTCCCTTGCCGCTTGAATCTCTGGCATTACCTCTCTCATATGCGCAAGCTGTGTGAGAGTGAGGTCATCTCCAAGGAATATGCCCGTTTTCTTTAGTGTAGGATGCTTCTTCAAGAAGTCCTTTGCCTCCATGAATGGGAAACGGATGATTAGAGCTCTCCCTTTTGAAGTCTCCCCATTGCCTTGTGTCTTCTTCCCCACCCTCCATGCCTTTGTATGAGTAGCCTCACTACCCATCATGCGGAGAAGTTCTTCAACTTCCCCTTTCACCTCATCTCGGTCTTTTAGACCGGTTACTCTTATATGCAAAGCTCTAGTTTTCCTTCGTTGTTCTTCTTCTATAGTCATGTTGATGATTGTAGGAGTGGGGACAGATGTGGTTTCTTTCCCTTAGCCTTTCTTAGCGACTTCTATCCACTTCTCGGCCTCATCCGCCTTCTTTTGCGTCTTCGTGATCACATCCATCCACGAAGACGTCTTTACCATCTTTTGTTTCTCCTCTTTGATCATCCGTACCTGCTCTTTGATGACCTTGATTTCCTCTACTACCGAAGGCTGGAATTCCCCCTCCTCTAGTACACTGCTCGCTCTATCAGCAAGTTCTCGCTTGAGAGCTGAGACCTCTTCTTTAAGTGCTTTGGAGTCCGCCTTAAGTGCTTGTAGCTCTGCGTGCAGGTCGTCTTTCTCTTTCTTCCACTGCGCGCCTTCGTTGAGAAACATTTGAAGAAGGTTAGCCTTTTCTTTCCACCATCCCTCCATATCTGCTTTCCAGTCTTTCATCTCCCTCTCCATTTGTGTAATCCGCTTGTTTGTAAGCACAAAGGTTGCCTTCGGATGGGGCTTACATACCGGCGAAGCAGTCATGACCTCCATCAAAAATACAAATGCACTTCTGCCAAGTCAACCCACTATGTCCACATCACACATACATCCCTGTCCCGCATAATGCATACATGTGTGTTCCCCATATCAATCGTACATTTTTTGAGATTTTCCTTTTGTGCAAATTTCTGTCAATGCTGAAATTTATGTAATTCTGAAATTCTGAAATTTCCCTGCAGGTCTGCAACTCGTGAAAAATGTAAATGTAAATTCTGTATTTTCTAATTTTGCAGGTCTGAGTAAATTTTGCAGGTCCGAAAAATTTCAAAAAATTTCAGGTGTGATTGCGCGCTATCTGCCCTGTAATGCACCTGTGGGCTTTCGGGGGGGGGGGGGGGGGGGGGGGGCGTTGTCCAGCCACGAGTAGGGGGGGCGGCGTACTGTCACAACGGGGGGGGGGGGGGGGGGGGGGCGCGGGAGGCGCAGTCCAGCTGACCACGCGTTGCTGTGAGAGAGTAAGCGTGTTACTGTCCAGCTGAGAGAGAGCGCGTGGGGCTGAGTGGGCTGCGTGGGCAGCGCTCAACAGAGCAGTAGGTGGCGTGAGGGGCTGTAGCAGTCCACGTGCTAGAGAGAGAGAGAGAGAGAGAGAGAGAGAGAGAGAGAGAGAGAGAGAGAGAGAGAGAGAGAGAGAGAAATGAAATGAAATGAAATGTTATATTAACGTCAAACTGATACAAAAGTGGTGAATCTGTTACAATGTCTGGGTACCTTAGTACTAAAGTACTAAGTGTGAAAAGTGTGAAAATAAATGTGAAAAACTAAATACAAAGTATTAAATAAACTTCTTAGGAGCATTCTAGGTGTCTGGCTAGAATGTTTCTAATCCTTTGTTGCAGTCTCCTCCGGTGAAGTGTGCTTCTGCATCTTGGCCGTGGTCGTCTCGATTTCCTAAGCTCAGTCGCTCTGTCAATTAGCGTGCCTTTGGTATGACTGTGGGTATTCCTTTGTGCTGGCTGTTGGCCTCTTGCTTCTCCTTCCACTCCTGCTTCTCTCGATCCGAAGAAATCTGTGATCGGCCTCTCAGGTTGTAGTGCTCTTTGTCTTCTCATTAGATTATCCTTGTGCCGATGTAGTTCCAGTAGGTACAAGCCTAAGCATCTTTGATCTTGGTATTGCATGATTCTATATAGAGGTCCAAAGCCTTCTTTAAAGAGGCAATGAAAACGCCCCCGTATCTCATAGTATATTGTGCAGTGGCATATGTGGTGTAATTCTGTCTCCGGCTCCATTCCGCATAACTTGCAAATTCTGCTCTCAGGTGGGATTCCCCTAAATCTGCCAAATTCAACTTCCAACTGGTTTGAGGATGTACGAATCTGACCAATAGCACATCTCAAACCATGAGACAGGTGGATATCCATGTAACTCGGGCGAATCACAAATCCATCTTCAGATAGTTGTAGGAAGTTTTCTTTGTAGTCGGCCATCTTCGTGCCCAATTCTTGTGTAGGGTCTACCCGTGTCCTCTTAGTATCCAATTGTATAAGATCCTGTCGGATGATTTTATTAATCTCGGTTCGTGTAATTGCCAGTGATGGAGCCTCAAGAGAGTATTGGAAGGGGGGTAATCTTTCCATACTAAACCCGTGTCTCCGAAACCACGAGGACAGTTGCGCATACCAGCATGATGTATCCCCTTTCATTGCTAATTGTTGAGAGGATTCGAGGGCCAATCTAGTATATCGGCAATTATTTGTATCCCACAAACCATGTATAAAGGACACTGATCGGGTAAGAGCTTCAATTTCTATCGGAGGGGCCGCTAGTTCCGCTTGGGTAATCGCGTGTGGTACGGAGGCCTTGGCTCTAATCATTCGGGAAATCATAGATACCAAAGGTGTCTCCATTGACATCCAATTATCATGATCCACAAATGGTCCCCAAATCTGGACCCCATAAAGCATAGCCAAAGCCACCACAGTATCGAAGAGCCAAAGTTTTGTTCGTGGTTCCTGAAACTGCACTTGTGAACACATCCTCTCCAACCCTCCCAAGGCCGCAAAGGCTCTGGATAATCTAGCATCTGTTGCTTTCTTAAGAGTAAACTTCGGTCCTGCAAATACCACCCCAAGGTATGTGTATGCATCTGTGTACTCTACTGTACCCTGGCCATATGCAAATGTAGGTGCCGATCTCCTGACCCACTGTGGTGTGGTGTTAAACACCATAACTTTTGTTTTACCCAAGTTTACCGATAGTCCACTGGCCTCCGCGAATTTATGTAATGCATCTAGCTGCCTCTGTATTCCATCTGGTGATTCTGCTATCAATACAATATCATCTGCATACAACAACAAAGGGATCCATGACCCTGCAAGTTGAGCCCCTCTGTCACCCTCTCTATCAATGTAATCTGATACCTCATCTATGTACATACCAAATAAAGTAGGGGACAGTGGGCACCCCTGCTTTACTCCAACGGTGGAATGAACAATGTCGGACTCCCCTTCTGGAGTACGTACATAACCAGTTACTGACCCGTATAAGGCCACGATCCCCCAAATAATCTCTTTGGGGACCCCTAACTCTTGCATCCTGCGCATCAATCTGGCCCTTGGTACTGTATCAAAAGCTTTCCGAAAATCCACAAAGCAACAATACATCCTTCTCCCGTTTGCTCTTCCTTCCTCAATAATGGCTCTGAGCGTAAGAATATGATCTAAAGTGGAATAACCCCTCCTGAATCCAGCTTGTCGTGTTGCTCTTATGCCCTCATTCTCTGCCCATCTACTCAATTTTTGTTCAAGAATGGATGCGTACAGTCGGGTCAATGTGCGACCTACCATAATGGTGCTGTAGTTCCCGGGTATCATAGGGTCCCCTGACTTGAAAATAGGTACGATAGTAGATAATTTCCAAGATTCAGGTAATCCTTCACACATGACCCGATTAAACAGCCGAGCAAGGACTTCTGAAAGTAGATCCCTGGCATGGATCAGATGTTCTGCTACTAAACCTTCATGATCATTTGCTCTTCTTGTCCTTATCTTATCAATGGCTTTTTCCACGATTTCCGTAGTAAAGAAAGTACTAGCAGCAGGGCATGGAACTAGCGGATCTGGTAATGGAGGCTGTCCAGATACCATATATAATGATGTTACTCAGGAGAAGTAATCGTCGGAGGCGGTGAGTGCTCGTGAAATAAGCGCCATGCCTCATGTGAGTCGTGACTCAAGAAGAGCTGATATAAATCCTTCTCTAGTTTGGCTAAAAATGTCCTTTTCTTGCGACGTACTATACGCCGAAGAGCAATCCGAGACTGCTTATATGTGATGATCCCAAGTGCAAGCACTTTCTGGACCTGGATTCTCGTCTCTCTGCATTCCTCGTCATACCAACTGTTTTGAGGCATGTTCCCAGCTCCTCTCTTCTGATCAGGTTGAGTATGTGGGTATGCCTCTTGTGCTGCTCCATGTAGTATCTCTGTTAACTGAGAAGTAATCTTCTCTACAGTATATACTGGCCCGGCTGCCCACATCCTATTATAAATCTTTTCCACATAGACTGAATCAGTTTCTGGCGTGAAAGTATATCTTGTGTGTGTCTTCTTCCTTTGTACTTGAGAGGCATTGTATTGGAAGGAGATTGATAAGGTCAAGAGAGCATGATCCACTACAATCCCAACCGGTCTGGGTCCCACCTTAAAGTCCTTGATACTAGAAATAAAGCTAGGTGAAGTCATGACATAATCCACTGTACTGGCCCCATGCTTGTGTGGGAAGCATGTGAATCCCCCAGATAACGGGAAATTCTCTAGACCATTAAGTATGGCCAAACCATGTATGGTTGCCATCTCCATGAGATGTCTCCCATATTCAGTGTGTTCTTTATCCTGTGAGTTTCTAGGAAGCCCCCTTTGTGATAAATCCACTTCTCTGAGCATTTCCTCAGAAGTATCATAGAATACTGCTTGAGAGTTGGCCGTTCTGGCATTAAAGTCTCCGAAGAGAACTATGTCTCCATCTCTAAAGAACTCCCATATGTCATTATTCAATATGGAGAAAGGGGACTGTCCTTTAGGTGTGAGAGAGAAAGAAAGAAAGAAAGAAAGAAAGAAAGAAAGAAAGATTTTTAACGTCTATGTCAGGCCGTCAGGCCGAAATCGGCCTATGAGACAAATCAAGTGTACATGGTGTGTATGTCATCCATCTATCGGAAAGACAAATGAAACAAAACTGATACAAAACTGAACTGAATGTAGGTAGTGGAGTATCTGAGGAGGGATGGAGCTCTATCTCTAGGGGTATATGCATGTCTATATGCTCAAGGTAGTACAATCATGAGAATGCATCACGCTATCTAGCTCCATCCTGTACTAATGGGGGGATGTAAGATGTGGTACATGGGCGGGTCTGGTGCCAAGGCTACCCGGATGAAAGCTGTTGGGTCGGCCCTCATCTAAGCCACTCGCTCCTCAGTGGCACGGCGCTCCCGGGCTCGGATCTCCTCGATCTGTCGGTGGTGGGAGCTCGCGCCCCTGTAGCCTGTGACTCGTGGTCGTCGTCTAGCTCGGCTCACCTCCGCCTGTGGGAGTGTCACTCCCCTCTGAGTGTCTGGTGAGGGAGGGGCGGCAATCCTCTGAAAGAAGTCTGTGAGCTGCGACTCTCTCCCCTCTGTCTGTGTAGTTGTGTGTGGCTGTAGTAGTGTGTCCCGATGGCTCTGTATCTCTAGTAAGAAACGTCCGAGCTGTCTCTGATCTCGAGAGTCCATGATCTCTCGGAGAGTGGGCTGTCCTCTGAATAAGGCCTCATACCTGCCTCTGATCTCAGTGTATGCTCTGCATCTACATACAAAGTGCTCCTCACTCTCCACCTCCTCTGTGTAGGCTCTGCAGACTCGCTCCTCCCTGGGGACACCAGTATGTCTCCCGATCTCAATCTCTAACCTGTGTGAAGCCACTCTCAGCTGACCAATCGCCACCCGTGAGCTATGTGGCATGTATGTGTCCATATAGAGTGGTCTCTGTATGACCCAGACAACATGGTGAGAAACTGGTCTCTGTAATCTGACATCCTCGTCCCCAAGCCAGGTGACTCCCAGACTCTCCTAGTGTGTAGCTGCCACAGATCCTGTCTCAATACCAAGTTCCTCTCACTGCGAGAGAGGTGAACATATGGTGAGTGGGGGTCGTACTGGAATGGTGGTAGGCTCTCCATGTCAAGACCGTGTCCCTCAAACCATGCTCTGACCTGTGAGTACCATGCTCTCTCATGCCCACTCTCTGATAGCTGTATAGCTGCCTCAAATGCTCTACGAGTAAGTCTGTCAGGAGGTAGCTCTCTCATCCTCTGGATGAAGCAGACTGTCTGGAATAGTGCCTCTACAACCATAGGTGGTGTGGCGAGCTCGGCTCTAATAATGTCATGTGGCACTGTCTTCTTGCTGCGGAGCAAGCGTGAGATCATACATACCTGTGGCCTCTCAAGCTGTGTCCACTGGTCAGCTGTCAATCCTGGTGCCCATACTGCCGTCGAGTACATCAAGGCTGGGGTGACTAAGGTGTCGAAAAGCCACCCCTTCGTGCGGGGTTCCTGAAAGTGTGCCTGGTGGCATCTCCGCTCTAGCATGGTCAGAGCTGCATATCCTTGGGTGAGCCTGTCAGCAGCAGCGTGCCTCATAGTGAAGGGTCCTGGTAGGCTCGTGAATGTGATGCCAAGGTAGACATAGGAGGTGACTACATCAACCTGTCCTCCTGCTGCTGTGAAGGTGGCAGCGCTCCTCACTGCACTGGATGTGTGAAAGATCATAACCTTGGTGATGCCAAGGTTCACAATCAACAGTCAACCCCCTGTGTGTGCTGAATTCGTCCAAGGCCTCAAGATGGCGTTGCAAGCCCTCGGGTGACTCTGAAATCAACACAATATCATCAGCATATAACATGATGTGGACCCGAGTACCTGCCAAGTCGCTCCCCTCTCCCCCTGCTCGCAGTATGTAGTCGGAGATCTCGTCGATGTAGAGCCCAAAGAGTGTCGGGGAGAGTGGGCATCCTTGCTTAACACCAATGGTGCTAGCAATGGTCTCTGAAAAACCGCCTGGGCAACGAACTCGACCCGTCACCCTCTCGTAGAGAGCATATATGGCCCAAATCATCTCTGTTGGTACCCCAATGCTGTGAAGGCGCTGGAAGAGTCTCTCGCGTGGGACTGTGTCAAAGGCCTTGCGGAAATCCACAAAGCAGCAATAAAGCCTCTTCTTCCGCGCCTTTGCCCCATCAATGAGGCAGCGCAGAACGAAGATGTGATCAGTGGTGGAGAAAGCTCGTCTGAAACCTGCCTGGCCTGGAGCTCGTAAACCCTCGATCTCTGCGTAGCAGCTGAGCTGTGCCTCAAGTACTGCTCCATATAGCTTGGCCATCGTGTGGCCAATCATGATAGTCCTGTAGTTCCCTGGGTCCAGGGTGTCGCCAGATTTGTGGATAGGCACTATGGTGTGCTGTGTCCACTCCTCTAGGAAGCCCTCCCCTATAGCCCGGTTGAAGACATGTGCAATCAACGGGGCTATAGTGGAGGCCGCATAAATGATGTGCTCACTCTGTAATCCAGTATGGTCAGCTGATCGTCTGTGCTGCATGCGGTGTATGGCCCTCTCTACCATCTCTGCTGTAAAGAAGGAGGAGCACGTGGGGCGTGGCTCGTGTGGCTGTGGGATAGGAGGCTGCCCTGGCACCTCATAAAGTCGCTCTGCATAATCATGCCATATCTGTGGATCCTCAATAGCTGTAGTCGGACGTGGCTCGCGCAGGGTGCGCCATGCCGTCGCGCTATCCATGCTCATGAATAGGCGGTATAGCTCAAGCTCCTGTACCTCTTCGAATGCTCACCGCTTTTGGCGTGTCAGCGTCTTCATATGCCGTCTGGCCTCTCTCTCTGTGATCTCTCCTAAGGCTCGTCGTGAACGGAGGCGTCGGTATAGCTCTCTGCACTCATCATCATACCAGCGGTTCTGAGGCATAGTCTCGGGGGGGGGGAGTGCGTCCTGTGTGAGTGGTGTGTGGAAAAGAGCTAATAGCTGAAGTGTGGAGAACGGAAGAGATATTTGATGTGAGAACTGAGAGTGGTGTGGATGGGTGGAGGAGGCATAGGCCATGCTCGACCTCGGCCGAGTAAAGAGAGGCTAGCTCATGTGTGAAATGGACCCTCCCTCTGTAACTCCATGTGGCATACAAGTCAGGCCCCCTGAGGTGGGCCACTGGACCATCCCGTTATAAATAACGAGACGGTGCTGGGAGCCAAGTCGAAGTAGATGTCGTCCGTAGGCTGTGACTGGAGCTCTGTCTGCTGTATCTCTCATAGTAGCCTCCTCATCTAGAGTGTGTAGTGCCTCTGGGTCCTCGTGGTCATATGCCTCACACTGCTCACTGCGCGTACGAGCATTGAAGTCTCCGATAAGGAAGACTTCACCCAGTGTGGAGTACTCCATAATCTCCTCCGTGAGGCATGCGTACGGTGACTCTTGCTCAATAGGGGCGAATCTGGAGCGAGAAAAGAAAGAAAGAAAGAAAGAAAGATTTTTAACGTCTATGTCAGGCCGAAATCGGCCTATGAGACAAATCAAATGTACATTGTGTGTATGTCATCCGTCTATCGGAAAGACAAATGAAACAAAATTGATACAAAACTGAACTGAATGTAGGTAGTGGAGTATCTGAGGAGGGATGGAGCTCTATCTCTAGGGGTATATGCATGTCTGTATGCTCAGGGTAGTACAATCATGAGAATGCATCAAGCTATCTAGCTCAATCCTGTACTAATGGGGGGATGTAAGATGTGGTACATGGGTGGGTCTGGTGTCAAGGCTACCCGGATGAAAGCTGTCGGGTCAGCCCTCATCTGAGCCACTGGCTCCTCAGTGGCACGGCGCTCCCGGGCTCGGATCTCCTCGATCTGTCGGTGGTGGGAGCTCGCGCCCGTGTAGCCTGTGACTCGTGGTCGTCGTCTAGCTCGGTTCACCTCCGCCTGTGGGAGTGTCACTCCCCTCTGAGTGTCTGGTGAGGGGGGGGCGGAAATCCTCTGAAAGAAGTCTGTGAGCTGCGACTGTCTCCCCTCTGTCTGTGTAGCTGTGTGTGGCTGTAGTAGTGTGTCCCGATGGCTCTGTATCTCTAGTAAGAAACGTCCGAGCTGTCTCTGATCTCGAGATTCCATGATCTCTCGGAGAGTGGGCTGTCCTCTAAATAGGGCCTCATACCTGCCTCTGATCTCAGTGTATGCTCTGCATCTACATACAAAGTGCTCCTCACTCTCCACCTCCTCTGTGCAGGCTCTGCAGATACGCTCCCCCCTGGGAACACCAGTATGTCTCCCGATCTCAATCTCTAACCTGTGTGAAGCCACTCTCAGCTGACCAATCGCCACCCGTGAGCTATGTGGCATATATATGTCCATGTAGCGTGGTCTCTGTATGAACCCCCCAGACAATATGGTGAGAAACTGGTCTCTGTAATCTGACATCCTCGTCCCCAAGCTAGGTGCCTCCCAGACTCTCTTAGTGTATAGCTGCCACAGATCCTGTCTCAATACCAAGTTCCTCTCACTGCGAAAGAGGTGAACATATGGTGAGTGGGGGTCGTACTGGAATGGTGGTAGGCTCTCCATGTCAAGACCGTGTCCCTCAAACCATGCTCTGACCTGTGAGTACCATTCTCTCTCATGCCCACTCTCTGATAGCTGTATAGCTGCCTCAAATGCTCTACGGGTAAGTCTGTCAGGAGGTAGCTCTCTCATCCTCTGGATGAAGCAAACTGTCTGGAATAGTGCCTCTACAACCATAGGTGGTGTGGCGAGCTCGGCTCTAATAATGTTGTGTGGCACTGTCTTCTTGCTGCGGAGCAAGCGTGAGATCATATATACCTGTGGTCTCTCAAGTTGTGTCCACTGGTCAGCTGTCAATCCTGGTGCCCATACTGCCGCCGAGTACATCAAGGCCGGGGTGACTAAGGTGTCGAAAAGCCACCGCTTCGTGCGGGGCTCCTGAAAGTGTGCCTGGTGGCATCTCCGCTCTAGCATGGCCAGAGCTGCATATCCTCAGGTGAGCCTGTCAACAGCAGCCTTCCTTATAGTGAAGGGTCCTGGTAGGCTGGTGAATGTGATGCCAAGGTAGACATAAGAGGTGACTACATCAACCTGTCCTCCTGCTGCTGTGAAGGTGGCGGCGCTCCTCACTGCACTGGATGTGTGAAAGATCATAATCTTGGTTTTGCCAAGGTTCACAGTCAACCCCCTGTGTGTGCTGAATTCGTCCAAGGCCTCAAGATGGCGTTGCAAGCCCTCGGGTGACTCTGAAATCAACACAATATCATCAGCATATAACATGATGTGGACCCGAGTACCTGCCAAGTCGCTCCCCTCTCCCCCTGCTCGCAGTATGTAGTCGGAGATCTCGTCGATGTATAGCCCAAAGAGTGTCGGGGAGAGTGGGCATCCTTGCTTAACACCAATGGTGCTAGCAATGGTCTCTGAAAAACCGCCTGGGCAACGAACCCGACCCGTCACCCTCTCATAGAGAGCATATATGGCCCAAATCATCTCTGTTGGTACCCCAATGCTGTGAAGGCGTTGGAAGAGTCTCTCGCGTGGGACTGTGTCAAAGGCCTTGCGGAAGTCCACAAAGCAGCAGTAAAGCCTCTTCTTCCGCGCCTTTGCCCCATCAATGAGGCAGCGCAGAACGAAGATGTGGTCAATGGTGGAGAAAGCTCGTCTGAAACCTGCCTGGCTTGGAGCTCGTAAACCCTCGATCTCTGCGTAGCAGCTGAGCTGTGCCTCAAGTACTGCTCCATATAGCTTGGCCATCGTGTGGCCAATCATGATAGTCCTGTAGTTCCCTGGGTCCAGGGTGTCGCCAGATTTGTGGATAGGCACTATGGTGTGCTGTGTCCACTCCTCTGGGAAGCCCTCCCCTATAGCCCAGTTGAAGACATGTGCAATCAACGGGGCTATAGTGGAGGCCGCATAAATGATGTGCTCACTCTGTAATCCAGTATGGTCAGCTGATCGTCTGTGCTGCATGCGGCGTATGGCCCTCTCTACCATCTCTGCTGTAAAGGAGGAGCACGTGGGGCGAGGCTCGTGTGGTTGTGGAATAGGAGGCTGCCCTGGCACTTCATAAAGTCGCTCTACATAATCATGCCATATCTGTGGATCCTCAATAGCTGTAGTCGGACGTGGCTCGCGCAGGGTGCGCCATGCCGTCGCGCTATCCATGCTCATGAATAGGCGGTATAGCTCAAGCTCATGTGCCTCTTCGAATGCTCACCGCTTTTGGCGTGTCAGCGTCTTCATATGCCGTCTGGCCTCTCTCTCTGTGATCTCTCCTAAGGCTCGCCGTGCATGGAGGCGTCGGTATAGCTCTCTGCACTCATCATCATACCAGCGGTTCTGAGGCATAGCCCCGGGGGGGGGGAGTGCGTCCTGTGTGAGTGGTGTGTGGAAAAGAGCTAATAGCTGAAGTGTGGAGAACGGAAGAGATATGTGATGTGAGAACTGGGAGTGGTGTGGATGGGTGGAGGAGACATAGGCCATGTTCGACCTTGGCCGAGTAAATAGAGGCTAGCTCATGTGTGAAATGGATGGTGGTGTGTGGAGTGTGTGTTGTGGAGCTGTGTGTGATGGTATCTCCGGTGATGGAGAAAGAGAGGTATGTGTGGTCGGCTCCGATGGGTATGGGTGGAATGGTGAAGGATGTGATAAGGTGTGTAGCCTCCCTGGGTCCCAGAATATAGTCGACTGTACTCCCCCCTCCTTCTGCAACTCCATGTGGCATACAAGTCAGGCCCCCTGAGGTGGGCCACTGGTCCATCCCGTTATAAATAACGAGACGGTGCTGGGAGCCAAGTCGAAGTAGATGTCGTCCGTAAGCTGTGACTGGAGCTCTGTCTGCTGTGTCTCTCATAGTAGCCTCCTCATCTAGAGTGTGTAGTGTCTTTGGGTCCTCATGGTCATATGTCTCACACTCCTCACTGCGTGTACGAGCATTGAAGTCTCCCATAAGGAAGACTTCACCTAGTGTGGAGTACTCCATAATCTCCTCCGTGAGGCATGCGTACGGTGACTCCTGCTCAATAGGGGCGAATCTGGAGCCTGTGGGAGCAAAGTAGCAAAGGGCAATGTAGACGATCCTGTCTCGTGAGAGCTCGAGGCGAATCCACATGTAGCGGGCCTGTGGGTCCCGGGAAACAATCTGTAGTCTGCTGTGAAGCCCCTGTCTAAAGAGTATGGCCACTCCTCCTGAGCCGCGAGTGGTGTGCTGGCGCATACATCCTCGATGTAGAGACTCCCACTGGAATCCATGTATCCGTGGTAACCCTCTCTCCGGGCTCTCGTGTGTCTCTGTAAGTAGAATGATGTCTCGACCTCTCATCACCTCCTCAAGTCTCTCTAGGTGTGTCCATAGGTCTCCATTGCAATTCCAAACCGTGACATGAATCTCCTCGTGTGTCCCACAGGCCGCGAGTCCCTATGCGATGGTCTTGCCATCAATGATAACCCTACCATCTCGATATACTGCCTTCTTCCCTTCTTTGCGGGCTTGGTGGACTCGAGGCATGCACGCGCGACGGTGATCTTGTTGCATCTTTGTGAGGTTATCATCAAGATAAATCGGGGGGCCGTCTATCCCTCTCAAGATGACCCTCTTTCGGAGGAAGGAAGTTCGAGACTCCTCGGAGGCGAATTGGAGGATGAGAGAGAGAGAGAGAGGAAGAAGAAATGAGTTCAAGGGTTAACGAATAGCTTTGGACATCCTTTGGTTGTCTCAGGCTCAAGGTTTTCAAATTAACATTAAAGAAACAAATAATTATTTAAAGGATCACCACTTAAAAGCCATCATCGTCTTATCTCTGAAGTAAAAAAACACAACCAAACAGTAAGGTCTTTGCCACTGGCAAGCCAAGAAGCTTATAGCTGTTTTGAGGTGTAATTAACCATGTCTGTTAACATTTTTTTGTGTAGATACATGGCGCTCAGGTGTATGTCCAGAAGATATAAGAACAGGCATCAACTCTTTAGACCCTAAGGCTTTGAGAGCAATCAGTGTAAATGAGGTATGTTTTGGCAATGCTACAGGACTGTATGCTTGGAAGGGGAAAACGTTCTTATTTTGTCTTTATGAATGGTGGTAACATTGTCTTAGAATTTAGTAGGTTGTCAAGGATTAGTGCCATTTGTTAAACTTCAGAAGAAATTTTCAAAGTTCATTGAACGATTCTACTAAACTAGTCTTGGAGGGGTTGGTTAATATAGAGTGCTCATCCGTAATGAACAAGTTGTGTCCAGCTCCAGGATATCGGGTCCATGTCCAGGAGATGGGGTTTGTGCTCCATATCCTGGAGAAGGACAAAACTTCTCGAAGGCAAGAAAAGCTGTTTTCCCAGGAGGCGGAAGCAACACAGTGATAGAAAGATGTGTGCTGCCACGTAGGTGTGAATAATAGGCCTGTCTGTTGTGCTATCCAATCAAACAGCAATTAAGATCATCTTTTCTTTTTCACCTTAGACTGTGAATAACAAGTCTGCCTGTTGTACTATTCAATGAAATATCATTTAATACTCCATCTAATTGTGACTCTTTTAGAAAGATTATTCTATGAGTGATGTGGAACCCAAACTGGTGGGTTCATCTAGTTGTAGAACTGTTGCCCTGTCAAAGGTGACAGCCAACACAAAGCCATATTAAGAATTCTGTTTGAAGGATCACTTAAAAGTCAAAGTAACCTCAGATATCCAGAGCCAAGACCTTATAGGGGACCCCAAGCAGTGTTTACATTTCCTATATATCCCAAAGTTACCCGGAACGGGACGTGAACGGGGGGAGGAGGGGGGGCCGGAACGGTAGACTAAAGAAACACTTGAATTGCTTCCCTTCAGCTTAGCTTCAAATCTGTTCCTAAAAAACCCCAAAACGGCCTCCAAATCTGCCCCCAAACCTTCCCTCAAACAGTCCCATATCTGCCCCCAAACAGCCTCAAATATGCCCCCAAATAGCCCCATTTACCTGTTCCGCCCCGTTCCAGAACGACGTTCCGTTCCCGACCTTGTTCCGGGAGCCCGGACCCATCTGGAACGCTGTTTCAGAATGTTCGCCCGTTCCTTGTTACACTGATAAATCCCATCTGATTTTAACGACGTTCCGTTCCCGACCTTCTTCCGGGAGCCCGGACCCATCTGGAACGCCGTTTCAGAATGTTCGCCCGTTCCTTGTTACACTGATAAATCCCATCTGATTTTAGCTATGGTCTCACAAATTGTTGCATGAGTAAGCTGCTCACCCGAGCATGCTCACTTTCTACGGTCTCCTTGATTTGATCCTTCCATTAGTTAATAATAATAATAATAATAATAATCATTAATAATAACTGCCCAAAGGCTAGAAACCACCTCTACATGAGAGGACTACATCAGAAACATGGGGAGACTCCCAGTGAGAAAAAGTATGTACAATGGGGGCTAGATCAAGAGATGGGAAGAGGAAAGAGCCACACTGGTGGCCGGTAGTGCCATCTAGGCGCACCGAAAACCATGGTGAAGAACGGTTCTAAGTGCCATAGTCAAAGCCTCTCGGCCCTCCCACATGCGACCGGAGCTGCCCCGAAGTCTCTCAAACTGACCCGTGAGTGTATGTATGAGCTCCAACCAAATGTCACGAAGAGTCTCTACAGGTAGAACAGGGCGAGCCTCGAAGATGCGAAAGTAGCGGGCCTGCCAAATGAACCAGAGTGTCAGGCCGCAGATAGGCTCCCAACACCACTCTCTATCATTGCACCAGTCCCTGGGGATGAGCTCTGTGGCAAGCTGCATTGTAGGTCTACCCTCCTGGATCACTATCATCCTGCTGGTGGAAGCCAACTCAAAGTGGAGTGCTTGGCCCGTGAGAGTGGACCAAGCTGCAACACCCTAAGTGTACTGCCGGGCTGTAGAGAGAACTGACATCAGTCGGAGAACCGAAAGCGAAACCTATTATGCCATGGGGCAATCCCACAAACAATGTCACTGACTCTCGAAAGGATGGCCATATGCTGCCGGGAAGCCGCTGTGTACCAACCAACTTCCAATTGCTGTAGCCCTATGTGCTACAAGCCACAGAAACATAACAACTCTCCTCGGCTTCCTGCTATCGCACAACCCCTCCTAAAATCCTGATGAGAACTCGGTTGTGAGACTCTCCTCCTGCTAGTGAAGTGTTGCAGCTGGTCGAGCCTCTCTCTGTGCTGTCAGTATGTGTCGCCCCAAGCGAGCTGTATACAGGAAAAAAGGAGTCCTTGGGTGATCGGCTGAAGAGAAAGCATCCCGCCAAAACCACTCTCCCGCATCCCACTGCACTTGTGCGATGCCTATCGATGGGAAGAAAACTCATGACGCCTCTCCTCCGTGTTGGCAAGCTCCTGGCGAGCTTGCTGCAACTGCTCCTCCAAGTAGGGACTGTCAGGGTGTTGCTCTTGCATCCTCTGCAGGGAAGCAACGCCTCGTCGAAGACGCTGCTCCTCCTCTCTCGCTGTAGCCACGTAGACTCCTGAAGCAAGAACCGACTAAGTTGAGCAAGTCCAGAGGCCACTCTGTCAGCAGGAGAGTCCTGCATGTCCAAGCCCTCCGTCCAAACAGCCACCACTCGCTCTCTGAGCTCAGAGTCCAGCAAGATCCTCTCAGGGATGCGTAGCATCGTGCTGCCCGTCCTCTATCTATGTGTCACTGTGAGGATCATTGGTGCATGGTCCAAAAAGGATGTCCCAACCAAGATGCAAACTGACCCACCCCAGTCACAAATGCGGTCACTAGCATAGAAGCGATCTATCCTAGATAGATTCACTCCTCCAACTCTGCGATCAAAACGGGAGAAAACCAGGCTGTCAGGGGGTCGTACAAAACCTAAGTGCTACCAATCATCAGAAACCCTCATAGTCATACAAAACCGTTCCCAAGCTGCCAGCTCAGTCTCGTGTACCGTGACATGGCCACCTCCAATCCAATCAGAGGGGTCCTCCAACATGTTGAAGTCCTCCCCAACACACGACTGCTTTGCATGCGGCAAAGACTCCGCAACCTGAGATCAGAACTCTGCCCGTGGACTTGCCACATTGGGTGCATAAATGTTAAGGAAACCCATAAGGCAACCCTGAACCTGCATAGTAATCCATTGAGCTACAATATACCTCTCCCCACAATGGCCTGCTGCAAAGAATCCGCAATAGTCATACATACCTCTCCCTAGATGCCTCCAGGTCCAAATGCACCTAACCAAAACGTCTCATAGTGACCACGCATAACCTGACCACACCGTCTAATGCAGCTCTCACAAAGATGATGCTTCTGTAGCTCAGGCGGCTCTCACCACCCACGAGGCATCTCTGAAGCTCCTGACGCAACCGACCCCTCTGACGTTGAAACTGGGGCCCTCCTAATCCTTGCACATTCCATGAGATGATCCTCATAGAGTTGGTGAGAGAAAACAGATGCTGCAACAGTAGCCAACCTCGCTATCTTTGAGGCCCGTTTGGATGGGGAGTAATCCGTATCCGAACGACCTCTAGACAAGCGTGAATGGAGTGTGATTGTCCCGCCCAAGCCCAAGCCGAGCGTGCAGCCCGAAGGGCTACATCTCCGTCCAAGAATCCTCATGTACAAATACATAGCAAGGAGGGCTCTGATTGTCAGCAAACAAATGCACCACACTGTGCCTGCAACCCACTTCATCCGGAGGCGTCGCAATGAACTTCGCAAGAGGCCAAAGTGTCTGTACCAGATCTGTCACCCCTAAGTCCCCCGTGTGGTGTGAGAACTCAGTAGCTTGAATTTGGAGCTAGTCAAGAACTGTGTGCAGCGTCCACTCTGTGGGATCCCTACCGCACAGGGGGAAGGAGAAACCCACCGCTGTGTTCAAAGCCTCAATGCGTCTAGCTGCAAGAAAGAGGACGTGGACTCGAAAGCAAGCCTCCTCCAGGTCAGGAGCAGTCACCCAGGTTCCGTGTGAAGTTGTAGTCGAAGACGTCGCAACGTTTGGAAATATCAAAGCTAGTCAAACCTCTAGGGACTGCTGCAAAAGGAGAAGTCTGCACCAAAAAAGGCGGCGTCAGATGGGGCTGTCCTCTTGAGCTACACTACTCGTAGCAAAAGCACTACCAAGAGATCGCCTCGCGGTTGACGCGTGTCCAGTCCCTTGCGTCTGAGGAGTGGAGGAGGGCTTGGGAGATGAGGCTGTGGGCCCCACCGAGGAGAGAGGAGGGACGGGAGGTGGGGATGGGGGAGGGGGAGGAGGCGGGGGAGACGGAGCGGCAACGTTTGAGGGAGGAGGAGGTGGAGGCGGAGGATCTGAAGTGGATGGGGCCTCCCCAGTCGGAGCCCAGTGCTGTTGAGCTGTAGAAGGTCGGCCACCAGGGGGAGCAGTGGGGCGAGCCTGCCCTTGTCGGTGGCGGCCAGGCACCTACTGCCAACCGTCACCTGTCTGATTGTTGGTCTTAGTCGAGGTGCCAGCCTGTGCATCCTGCGTATGTGGCTGTTGGGCATGCTCAACCTTGGGAGGCTGCGCATGCACCGTGGGTCGAGGTCTCCTGTGAGGAGAGGCCTTCTTGTGTCACTGTGTGACAATGGACAAGCACATAAACCCTTCTGTGGCTGTGATCCAAGTAGAAAAAGTCGCCTCATCACCGCACTTGCAGAATACAGTCTTTGTTTCTGAACAGATACCAAATGCAGTGGTGAACGATAATTTTTCAAACTTGAAGACTCCAATCCTTGCCTTAAACGGTGCAAAGGATAAAGCAGATACAGACTCTTGCACCACGACTTCAGTCGCTGCAATTGAATCTTTGGACATAATTTGTTCCACAGATAATCTGTAAACCTTTACAGATGGATATAGCTTCAAACACTAATCTGTCTCAGTCTACGACATCCCTTCAAGAGGATTTTACTACTCCAGACAAACCAATGGAATACTTTACAGATTTCCAACCAGTGGTCATCACTCAACAGAAAACTCAAGTCAGTTTACCAATAATTTCACTCGAAGCAGATATAGATTCAATCTTTTCTTGGACAAAGCTCGAAGTTAAATAACTTTGACAAAGGCACTTATCAAGTTGCAGATATCATCGGTTTTTAGTTTGGCAAAATAGTCATGGTCGATAACAGTGCCATGACATGGGACTTAACAGAAAGAGCTTTGGATGCAGAAGCACAACAACAACACATTTCCTTCTCTAGGAGTTTCTACAACTACCCTGGGTTTTATTTAAAGAGGGAGGGAATGTCATGATTGTGACTATGTTGCAGTATTGCATCTACTCCTAGTTGCAGATACGCGAAGTGCCAATGCCAAGGAGGACCCCTGCGCTTGGATGGTCACGACCCTTCGCTCAAGAGCCGTGCCTCTTCGCCAAAAGCCACACTCCTTTGACGACTGGTCACACCCCTTCGCTCTACGGATGCGACTCTTCGTCCAATGGTTGTAGCTCTTCGCCGAAAGGATGTCTTTATGTGTAAAGTCATGTCTCTTCACCGGGAGACGTGTCTTTTCATTTGTGTCTCTTCGTCTCCTATATAAGGAGCCTATTGTACTCAGTTTCAAGCAGTTAATCAATCAATCAAACACAGAGTCTCCTGAGTCTTGTTTCTAAGTTCAGTTCAAGTTTCTTAAGTCTTAATCATGAGTTTAAGTACTTAATTAAGGATTAGCACCTATAATCCTTACATGTAGTAGGGTCAAAACCATGGTGCCATCGTCTCAAGTAAGCTCGAGCTGCTCGAATGCCGAGCGGGCTCATCAAAATCACCTTGGCCGTCATCTTTGGAGACTCGAACTCTATTTGGTAGTACCCTCTCCCAAGGATCTAGACGTTGGTGATCTTGCCGACATCCGAGAGAAGGCGGGCTTGAAGTAGATCCCGAACCTCGCCCGACTGGGCCAAGTGCCTATGATCTTGCAGATAACCGAAGTGGCTTGCAAGCATTCCACTTCGGCCATCAAGTTCACTTGCTCTTTTGGCGAGAGAGCAAGTCGAAGGGTCGGCTCCGCTGAGTCGGCCGAGGGGACTTATGTATTGTCCCTCTGAGGTGGAGCAGAAGACGCCATTGTGTGTTTGCTGCTGAATCGAGAAGGGCGATGGTAACGCGAAACTCCCAGTACGCTGAAAAAACAACTCCTGCGAGCTGAGAAGTGGGATTGGTTTGGGGGGGGGGGGGGGGGGGGGGGGGGGGGGGCAAATGTAAGCGGGAGTGCGAGGCTGAGACGGGCCGGGCTGAGGCGGCCGAGCTGAGGCGGGAGGGCTGCGTGCTGAGCTGGCAGCGGGCTGGGAAGGGCAGCGCGAGGGAGGATGGGAGGGGAGAGAGCGATGGCGAGAGGGGGGATACAGGTGTGTGCGCAAGGGAGGGGGGTGAGGGCAGCAGCGAGCTAATTCCTGTATCAAACACCTTACTCACTGTTGTGCTTGAAAGGGATTCTGTTTTCCTAATATTGTTGAATTTTGAGTTGAAAACACTCTAGCTGATGGTTGGCCTATTTTACTTGGTCTTATCCCCTGGATTTTTTTAGCTTGCTGGCTCTTAAAAGAAAGAGTATAGAGCGTCTGTTCTAGCTGATAGTTAAAAAGTACTCTTGCCAATGATTGGCCTGATATGCCTGGTCTTATCCTTTGGCTGGAGATTTTTTAATCTGCTGGCTCTTAAGAAAGAAAGAGAGTATAGAGGCTCTTTTCTAGCTGATAGTTAAAAAGTACTCTTGTTGATGATTGGCCTGATATACCTGATCTTATCCCGATACTTGATCCTTGATTAGGATACCTCTTGCTCGGAATTTCTACTGTCCTTACCATAAATAGCATAATATAACTGATTTGCCTCATCTTGGAAGATTCCACCCTGACTTCCACCCTCTAGTTGAGATCATTTCTCTGAAATGGTTTTCTAGCCTTACTACTTGGATGATGAGCTAGACTGGCCTGCTCTCTTTGATGTTTGACTAATCATTTACTTCTACTCTAGCTTGCATTGGATAAAAATGATCTTCGGTGGTTTTTTGTTTTCTGTGATCTTTATGCATCACCGGACGGATTACTTTGCAAATCCAAGCCAATCTGACAGCCGAGATAACGTACAGAAGTCCATGGGGGGATCTACTTGAAGCCCTATCCTGGCTACGAGTCAGGCATAGAAGCACTGCCAACCCAGAAAGCCACAGTCTTCCTCCACTTGATGAGTGCCCCTGATGCACAACAAAACACCTTGAGAGCCTGGTCACACCTGTGCAGATTGCACTCATGGTCCTCCAAGTACATGCCTGAGTCGTCAGCAAACTTAGCGTCAAGCAACTCGGCTCCCCTAATAGGGAGCTCAAAACCATGCAAACCAACCTCTTGCGAAGTCAAAAATCTCTCATGATAGAAGAGAAAAAGAAAGGGGGCAAGAGGGCAATCTTGTCTAACCAATGCGTCAGCATGAAGCGTTCCCCTCTTCCCCCTGCCAAGAGCACCTGACTGTGCGCGCATCTAGAGAGAACTGACACTCCTCTGATCCAAGCATCCCAAAACCCCATCCTGTGTAGAGTGCCCTCCAAGAAATCCCAATCAACTCTATCGTAAGCCTTCTCAAAATCGAGGAGTATCACAAGAGCCTTCCCTTTCCAGGATTTGTTCCAAGATCTCGACAGCCTTGGAAACCCCGCGCATGGCAGTTTCAGTTGTTGCCCGTAGGTGCTCCTTTAGTACGCCCTTCTGGTTCGTGACACTCATACCCTCTTTAAGGTAGTTCTCCTACCTAGGGTGAGTGGTGGGTGGTTATGCCAGAGGGTGGAGTATTCGGGACTCTTGAGCCTGTGCTTCATTTGCAGGCAGATGGGCCACTTAGCGAAGGCCTGTCCTTGCATGAGATCTTGACCTGCAGCGCATGCTCAGCCCCCCAAGGCTGAACATGCCGAGCAGAAAGGTACCCAGGACACACAGGCCGGCACTTCGATATAGGCCAGCGACCAGCAAGCTGATGGTTGGCAGTAGGCTCCCCGACAGAGATGGGTTCGCCACACCGTCCCCCTAGTGGCCAACCCGCTGCAGCTCAACATCATTAGGTTCTGACAAGGAACCGTTTCGACCCTTTGCAGCAGACGAGCCTCCCTCCACCTGAGCTCTACCCCCCCCCCCCCCCCCCCCCCCCCTTCAGACTCTTCTCCCATGCCGCCGCCTGCCCCCTCCTTGATTGCTCGGATGGCCAGCGGGCTCATCAAAATGACCTTGGGATCCATCTTGGGAGGCTCAAACTCGATCTCCTAGAACCCTCGCCCGAGAAGCTGTATGTCGATGATCTTTCTTACCTCTGCTAGGAGACGGGCCTGTAGGAGGTTGCGTACCTCGCCTTTGCTAGGTCGACTGCCAACGATCTTGCTGATAACAGAGGTCGCTTGGAGGCACTCCACCTTTGCTGCAAGGCTTGAGTTGCTGTGCTGGTGACAGAGCAAGTCAAATGGTAGGCTCTGCGGGATTGGTCGAGGGGGCCTCGTCAGAGTCCCTCTATGGCGGAGCAAGACCCTCCATTCGTGTCTACTGCTATGAAGGACGATGATGGTGCTAAAGAGGATGGTAGCTTGCAAGCTAAGAACAACCCACAAGCATAGAGGGGGGGCGGTGGTTTGCTGGCGGGCAGAGGCGGCGGAGGCGGGCTGGAGGACAGTGGTGCGGGTATTCGGCGGCGTGCTGGGAAGAATGTTGTTGCAGTGCGGGGGGGGATGGCAAAGGAGGAGGTGCAGGGCGATGGGGAAAGGGGGTGTGCTACATGTTGCCACCTTTGTTGCCTTAGGCTTTGAAAGTGCAAGAGCTTCATCTTGACAACCTACACATTCTTCTATTCCAATTGATTTTTACCCGGTGTCACCTCCTTTGCCACCGTCGTTGCCACCACCTCCCTCACCACCACCTGGATTTTAACGGTTGGAGCCCGTATGTCTACCCCTATTATCCACCTCAAGGACTTGCACCAAATCACCCCAAGGAATTCAAGGATGGTGGATCTATGATAATTTTTTTTCACTTTTTTGGGAGTGTGAGGTCGAAAGAAAGTTTTACGGTTCTTGCAGTAGTTTGATAATATTTTTGCACTTTGGAAGTATATGGAAGAGTCCAAAATCTTTGGAGCTGCCACTTTTCTCAAAGACAATGAATGTAGTGGTGAAATCCTATAGCTACCGAGCCTCACGCTCCAGGGACTTGGCACACTTTCTAGAATATTTTTACCCGAGCTTACATGACCTCTTTGTTTGAAGTGCAGCTTCTGGCAGAATGGGGTTACTTGAAAATGATGGCCATGGAAGCTATGGAAGACTACAATCAGAAGTTTTTAGAAATCTACCTCCCAGTCTCTTTCTTCAAGATGATAACCTTGGAGGACAAGTTTAAGCGTTGCACCATAGGACTACCATCATCACTTTAGGAATACTTTTTGTCCAAGCAAGTCTCGACAATCCAAGAGCTCATGGACCATGTTGCGGTTGGCTACAAACTCATGAAGCGAAGACTGGAATTTATAAGTGACTGTTGACAACCAACCAGCAAATACCGAGAATTATCTTCAACAAAGAGCAAATTCTTGAGACTCTCACGACACTTTGACTCAACTTGTATGACCTTGCTTGACCACCCGCCAACAAGAACCTCAGAACAAGAAGGTAGGTGCTTGGAATGTTTTAAGTCGGGGCACACCTTCTATATCTGGCCTTACAAAGGTGATAAACCTCTGGAGAAACCTTGTACCAAGAAAGCAAGAACCTCACTTGGACTTGTTCTCGATATATACGGAAATTCTGTACCCGATGCTTCTAAAGATTTATGCATTCGCTACATCGGCCGAGACGGATAGAGCTTCTGGCAGCTTTGTATAGGCTTATCACAGCCAGAGAGCTTCTTTCTTACTACCTTATTAGATCATTTTAATCCATTGATGTATCAAGTGGTTTGTTTGGGATTTTCCCCTTTTGCTGAAAAAGAAAAGTACGTGTGCACGCCCGCATGTGCAAGTTAAGGCTTTCATCAAGATTAGGTTTAGTTGCAACAGTGGGAAGTATTAATTTATTTTGGGTCCCCACTCCCTCGTTTTGGTGAAGATTTTAGTATATAGACACAAAGATGGGAGCTCATGCCCATTCTCTATCGCTTTCCCTGCTTCATTTTGCATTCTATTTGACTATGGTATGTTGTAATCTTTTAGATTTAAGCAAAAGTTTGGAAAATTTGATGTGCTCACTTTATTTTAGTCGGTGGTGAGGCTATGGCAATCCAAGGAGGTAGGAGTGAGTTGAATTGTCTTCTTTGTGCGATAAGTGGGGGGCACTACTGTAGTTTTAGTTTCGTGTTAAAGTTTCTTCTCACACTGTTT
The DNA here is from genome assembly GCF_014529385.1 of Adiantum capillus-veneris. NCBI lineage: Eukaryota > Viridiplantae > Streptophyta > Polypodiopsida > Polypodiales > Pteridaceae > Adiantum > Adiantum capillus-veneris. Next base: position 98,227,977 of record NC_140945.1, on the reverse strand, counting down.
TCCCCATCTTAACGGAATCTTTTTGACAGGTCTCCCGCACATTTCACCCAAACTTTTCTGCAAAGTGGCGACGCTATGTTTATATTCTTCCCCTTCACAGCTACGACATAAGTGATCAGTCTTGGTTACAGGCTGTTAGTGCCGAACTTAGGAGTTTTGTGAAACCAAAGACGTTTGATGTGAGGGCTGTCAATAAAATGCTTGCACAACTAGAAGGGCAACAGCTTTCTTTTACTGTCTTTGCTCGTGATACAAAGATTTCAAGAAGCAGGTGAATGAACATCCCATGTGTTAAACTGCATTATCTTGCTTGTCAACATGCTCAGTCCTCAGTTTGTCCCATGCAGGGGTCCTCCAACGGAGTGCTACATCTATCATGCTCGAGCTGCCGTTGCTGAGCTGCCTTTAATGGAACAAGTCAGTTGATTGTTTCCTCATGTTATAAATTGCTTTTAGCTTTATACTCATATTTAAGTGGTCATATATACACCCCCATGCGAGTCTATTTTATTTTGTAGCAGGTTTATTTTCAGCAGTTTCATCCCTAATACCCAGAGGAGACGCACACATGTATCATTGTTGTGTCTCACAGGGGATACTTTGTCCTCTAGGGGACGTTAATAAAGCTTTCTTTATCGCTCTCTTGAGATAGTAGCTTGGAACTGTAATATGTCTCTTAGACTTGATGTGGGTGCTTTTGAGGACAGCTTCGGAGACAGAGACATAGTTTTATATTCAGAGACTCACCAGGCCCCTAGTCAGTTGATGCCACATGTGATTGGGTACAAATGGGAGACAGTTTGTCAAACAAAGACGAGATCTAAGCACATATCGGGAGAAGCAGCAGTCCTATTCAGGGAGGAGCTACAGCCGGTCTTGCACATTTTTCGGAGAGATGACCAAGCTAGATACATGTGGGTGAGGCTATGGGTTGAGACATGCAGACTCGTTTACATTCCTATATGCTATTTTGCTCCCAGCACATCAGTCTACGATGCACCTAGAGGGTAGTCCCCATTCTTTTTGTTAGATGATGATATATGGGAGTTTTCCAGGGATGGCGACATCATCATTCTGGGGGACTTCAATGCTCGGATGAGTGATCACCAGAGAGTTCTTTATGATACCTCAAAGGAGATGCTGAGAGAGTTGGATAGACTTGACTGATGTTCGTAAGGTGAGGAGTATTCAGAGTATGGGAGGCACTTGACAGAGATGGGGACTACACATGGACTGGCCATCCTTAATGGCCTACGGAGATTCCTGTCGGCAGCGGGCTTCACTTGTTTTTCACATAGACATGGGGCCAACATAGTGGATTATGTTATGCCCGAGCCGAGCTTTATTTTTGTATTCGGGACTTCACATTTGAACCTAGGTTGGCCAGTGTCATAGTGGATCATGCCCTTTGGAAACTAACTATCTCCTTCCAGTTCAATACAACACACATGCCATGGGTAGCCATGGCAATTCCCCCCTCTAGCCATCACTTCTACGGAGGTTTGGGGTCCATATGCACCATTGCTGAAACTGGCCCGTGGGGCGGTAGATTTTGGCTTTCGCCCGAAATTCTTTACTTCACTTTAGACACACACAGAGAGAGAGAGAGAGAGAGAGAGAGAGAGAGAGAGAGAGAGAGAGAGAGAGAGAGAGAGAGAGAGAAAGAAAGAAAGAAAGATTTTTAACGTCTATGTTAGGCTGAAATCGGCCTATGAGACAAATCAAATGTACATGGTGTGTATGTCATCCGTCTATCGGAAAGAGAGAGAGAGAGAGAGAGAGAGAGAGAGAGAGAGAGTACTTTGCAAAGGGAACTTGCGACGGGAATTAACACTTAAGCGCACACACGGCTCGGAAGCTAAATGCTCCGAGCAGATGCCGACAACCTGTTGGCCCCGAAATTGGCGCCCCTTTCGGTATTTCTTTATATATTAACAGAGGGAATAAAACCTGTGGTTTCCTAGGAGTTGTCCCGCATAATCCGGGCTGAAAACCACCTGTTCTAGCTCGATTTCGGCGGCATAACTATACTAGGACACTTCACAGACAATATCCCCACGCAATAGATGACTTTCCCGACGCATACAGACACTTTGCAAAACCTGGCAAGAATCTGCAGCACGCTGAATTCTCTGTTTTCTGCCCTGAAAATGCGCCAGATCACCTATACAACGGTTCCCTCGCGTCCCCGGACCTCCTGGGAGTATTAGGGACCGTTTAGGGCCAAAACCCTAAACCTGCGAAAATACACAGCAGGCTGTAATTCCCTATTTTGGCCTACGTTTCGCGAGCTAGCTGCATCCACCGGTGGTCCTGGCACTTTTTGCCGAATAATCCATGACAGTTTCCGCGACATGATTGACGACTACCTCATCACTTACATCGATGATCAGCTCATTTTTATCGAATAATCCATGACAGTTTTCGCGACATGATTGACGACTACCTCATCACTTACATCGATGATCTGCTCGCGATTTAATTCGTATAGTAAGAGGATGTCTAGGCTCAGTTCAAGATCATGTAGGTCCCCCCGTCGCACTTAGCAAGTTGGTGGATGCTAGGAAGTGAAAATACCAAAAGAATTCACGACGGTGACGATCAACTGCCTTTTTCTGTTTTACCTGAGTCTTCTCCAAGGCAACTTTAATTTTCTTATACATTTCATCCATGTTCTCAACATATCGATCTGCCTCAAAGATCTTGTCCTTTGCATGCAAAATGGGAGGAACTTAGGTCCTTCTCCATCCACTTTGCATCCAATACAGGATAGTTCTTGATGAAGCGCTCGCTACTGCTGCTCCCCCCCCCCCCCCCTTGCTGCCTCCCGCCCCCTGCCTGCCCTTGCGCGCATCTGCCCAGCCCAGCCCGCCCCGCCTGCCCTTGCGCGCAGCAGCCCGCTGCCCTCACCTCGCGCTGCCCCCTTCTCGCGCCGCCCTCCCCCCGCCCGTTGCCCCTTGACTTCCCTCTCACTGCCTTATCCTTTCTCCCCCCCGTCTTCGTCATTCCCGAAGGTTCCTGCACTTGGCTCTGCAACACTGTTTCTTCGGACAGTGCTCGGCGTGCTCGGTTGCAGAGTCTCTTCACCGTCCGCTTCTTCGCCACAGCAGTAGACACAGATGGAGGCTCCAGCTCCGCCACAGAGGGACTCATCCGAAGCCCCCTCGCCCAACCCCGGTGAGCCCACCATTCGACTTGCTCTATCGCCGACAGAGCAAGCGAGCCTAGCCGCTGAGGTTGAGCGTTTGCAGGCGACTTCGGTCATCTGCAAAATTCTCGGCACCCGTCCTAGCAGAGGAGAGCTGTGAGACCTTCTCCAGGCCCGCCTTCTCGTAGAGGTGGGCAAGATCTTGGATGTCCAGATTCTCGGACGGGGGTACTACCAGATCGAGTTCGAGACCTCCGAGATGGCTTCCAAGGTCATAGCTATGAGTCCACTGGCCATCCGAGCATCACGCGCCCACTTTCGATAGTGGCGACATGGTTTTGACCCGACTTCGGATGTGCTAGTAGAGGAGGCAGACATCCCCATCTCAGTCTGCTTTCCGGGTTTACGGAGGGAGTACCTACCACTTCTCTCCAGGATTGGCTCCGCCATCGGGACTGTCCTGGAGTCACCTCGTATGGCAGCATCAGTAGCTGCCAAGGCGGCTGGCATCTCCTCAGTTCGAGTTTTGGTCAGAGATACCCACACTCTCCCGAAGGTCATCCTTCTGCCTTGGGTGAGTGGGGGTTGGTTTAGACAGAGTGTGGAGTACTCGGGTCTCCCGAACCAGTGCTTCATTTGCAGACAGATGGGCCACCTAGCGAAGGCCTGTCCACGGAGGAGGCCACGACCTGCACCTCAGCCTCAGCCCCAGCCTGCCAAGGCTGGGCCGCAGCCACAGCCAGCGGCACAACGCACAGATTCAGAGCCACCCTCCGAGCCTGGGGCTCCAGCGGAGGAGGGCTGGCAGTAGGCCCGTGGCCGTCGACGCCAGGGGCCACAGCGACAGCCTAGCACTCAGAGTGGCCCTTAGGTGCCTACTCAGCAGCAGTGGGTTCCCACGGGGAACCGCTTTGGTCCTCTTGAGCAGGAGGAGCCCCCTACGCCAGCCTCCACCTCCGCTTCACCCTCGCCAGCCGCCCCCCCTTCAGAGCTCCCCTCCTCCTCCTCATCCTCCCCCACACCCTCTGCTCCCGTCCACTCCCCACCTCGCCCCTTTACCTCTGTCGCCCCTCCCCGCTTCCTCCCCTCCGCCCCCCCCCCCCCCCCCCCCCCCCCCCCAGCTCCTTCTGCCCCCCCCTCCTGCTCCAGTTCCACAGTCTACTCAGGAGACTGGTCCCTCGCCGGCGGCTAGGAGATCTCTTGGCAGCGCCTTTGCCACGAGTCGCCTAGCGAGAGAGGGTCAACCCTTCTTGCGGCCCCATCTGCAGATTCAGACATCTTTCCTTGCAGCTATCCCTCGTGGTTTGACGAGCATTGACCTCCGACGCCGTTGGGATTTCTTCGACTCCGGGTTCACTCGCTTTCTTGGCGATTCCGCAGCAGACCACGAGGCAGCTTGCTTCAGGGTCCATGCTTTGTTCCTCGCCGCTAGGGGGACAGAGGCCTTGGACTCAGCAGTTGGTTTCTCCTTCCCCCTTTGTGGTAGGACCGAGACAGAGTGGTCCCTCGACTCAGTGGTGGGATGGTTGCATACACAGGTTCTCGAGTTCTCTCACGACATGGGAGAACTTGGAGTTACAGATTTGCTGTAGACTTTGTGGCCACTGGTCAAGTTTGCGGTGACACCCCCAGACTCAGCAGGATGTAGGCACATTGTGGTGTACTTTTTTGTTGATATGCAGTGTTTGCCTTGCTATGTATACATTCATGAGGACTCCTGGATAGAGGAGGTTGCTTTACGCACGGCTCGCTCTGCTTGGGCTTGGGCTAGGCACTCACTGCAATCTCCCCTATCTAGAGGACGCTCGGATGCGGATTACTCCCCATCCAAGCCAGCCTCGAAGATAGCCCGTCTTGTTGCTGCGGCAGCATCTGTTCTCTCTCGCTCCCCATGAGGATCGTCTCGCTGAACGTGCAGGGACTAGGTGGGCCCCAGTTTCAGCGACAGCGGGGCCGATTGCGTCAGGAGCTTCAGCGTTGCCTTGTGGGAGGAGAGATTGATCTCCTTATGCTTTAGGAGCACCATCTGTCTGAGAGCCGCATTCGGCGATGTGGTCAGATTTTGCGTGGACGATATGATATCTTTTGGTCAACTGCTTTTGGACCTGGAGGCATCCAGGGTGGTGTATGTATGACTATTGCGGACTCATTGCAGCATGTTGCTAAATTGGCTTTATCTTACAAAAAAATAATTCTAAATGAATTATTGGATTTATAAGTGAGAGGGTTTTCTCGCTTGGAACACCAAGGAAAAATAATTCTAAATGAATTATTGGAATTTTAAATGAGAGGGCTTTTCTCACTGGAGACATCCGAGTACAGAGTATTCCTAGTGCGTCATTCAAAGTAATGACGGGAGCCCTGCGAACGGGAATATCTGTAAGGCCGCCAGGAACGGGTACTTCTGATGCCTCACATCGGATGGGTGACAGGGAGCATCGGAAAGAAGTATCCGACCATCCGGGAACGAACATCTCTGCTGCGTCATAGGATGGGTGACATAGAGCATCGTGAAGGAGATTGTACCGTAAGTTCGGTAGGAAAGGACTACGTGATGGGTATTCCTGATGCGTCACAAGGTGGGTGACGGGTGCATCGGAAAGGGAATATCCATAGTCGGGAGGAAATTCCGAACTGTGTTAGAATTGTGCACAAGGAAAAGCAAGCACTTGAATGAAGATGGGTTCAGAGGAAACTTTGAGGAAAAAACAGATGCTTTCTGAGAAAGTGGGATTGCTTTTCGGGAAAGCAGATGCTTTCCCGCGAGGAAGTTTATGTTTGCATTGCAATTGTGCGTGTGATTGCATCCAGGGACGCCTGGGAAGTGCTGTGAAAGCATTGTTTTTAACTTATAAGGTTTTATTGAGTTTTTGGGCAGGTTCAGACTATTTTTAAAATACGCCAGCCGCCCACTTAATAAGTGGGCAGCCATCTGATAAATAAGGCAACAGATCAGCCAGCGTTTTCTCTCTCTTTTTCTGGCAGAACAGAAAAAAAAGAAAAAAAAAAAAGAAAAGAAAAAAAAACGGCCGCGATCTCTACGCGAGCAGCTATTCGTGCCCGTGGCTAGGAGCTATAAAAGCATCACATGCCCTCACTCAGAGGGGAGGACCAAGTTTGCAAGGAGGAGATGCTGCTGCAGATTTCAGCCGTAAAGAAGACGTTGCCGGTGATGCCCATGGCTGCCCCAAGTGTACCAGATGTCGCCAAGACTCAGTGCGCGAGTTCCCTCGCGAAGAAGTGCCTACGAAGCGTGTTTCCATCGCGACAAGTTGCTGTTTTTCTCCGTTTTCAGCCCAAAAACGTCGTAGACGGGGCTGATTTACGAGAAGGAAACCGAGAACACACCTCTTTTGTGTGTAGGATTGGAAGAGAGGATTTTCTATGGAGAGATCTCTTCCAGGGAATTGCTTTTCGAGCGTCGAGACTTTGAAGGTAACGATTTTCATGTTCTGATCTTTGAGTATTTGATTGCAGGTGTACTTCCTCTTCGTGAAGGAGTAGGAGCAAAGGAAGGCATGAGCCTCTGTAGGAGAAAAGCGCTCTGAGGAACTAGAGCCAGATCAGCCCAAGGGTTGTGTACCCAAGTTTGGGAAGTAGATCCACGGATCGGAGAGAAGTAGTCTCTCAAGTTGTGATCCGGAAGTTGGGATTATTAAGTAAGGACTTCGTGTCCGGGAAAGCAGAGTTGTTCTGCGGGAAGAGGACTCTGGAAAGAGAGTTGGAAAAGAGTTGCAAGGATGCCATGCCCTAAGTCTGGAAGGTGAGATCTAGAGGCGAGAACCTTGATTCTCGAGGAATTGGAATAAGGAACGGAAGTTCCTTGGAATAGGGTTTTGCCCTAAGAATCGGAAGCTGAGGCTTCCGGGAACCATCAAGTCTTATTCTAGAACGAATGTGGTAATACGTTCGGTTCTAGTGCTTGTATAGACTTCTCCTCAGTAATAAAGATACTATTACAGGGGGGGACCAACCCATCTTCTGGTCCCCAGTACTGTGTCGATCTTCTCACTCTCAATCTCTCTCTCTATTTATTTCTCTCTATATCCTATGGCTTCATATTAAGTGATAAATTTTACTTATCCGAGTATATTTTATATTGCTATGCGCTCCCGTTTGTGACAGTGGTAGCAGAGCATGGTCTCCTCTCTTTCTTTGTAAAGGAGGACGACTCTGGGAAGATACGGGAAGAAGCCATGACAAGCCAAGAGAGAAGTAAGCAGGCGGAAACCTGAGTCCTGTAGGAAAAAGCTCGTAGAGTTGGATTTTTTTTCTCTCTGCAAGAAGTCGACACAAGACTTGGGATTCTCTGAGAAGGCGACAAGAGCATGATGCTCAAGAACCTAGAGAATCCAAGGAGCGGAATGCTCGAGATTCTTCAGAATCCAGAAAATATCCATGAACGTCAATCCATAACTATAGCCATGAAATCCCGTTATTCCGGGAAGGATATGAAGAAGGTCTCTAGACCTAGGAACACTTCCAGTCAAGTTTGATACTTTTGACGGAAGGGAAGATGCCCCGAAAGCTACCGCATTGATTCGACAAGTTTGAAGTTGCCTTTGCAAACGGCAATTTCTGAAAAAGCGTCGAAGATGAGGCATGTGATTAAACACCTCAAGGGGATTGCAAGTACTTGGTGGTATACCAAAGCTCTGCAAGGAACTTACAACAAGACTTGGATTCAATTCAAGGCTGAATTTTTGATAATTTTTTTTCCTCTATGCTTTGAAAAAGGCATCCAAGAAGATTGGGATTGGTTTGCCCAATAGGAACACGAGTGAGTCAAAGCAAGTAGTGGTTCACTCTTGCCAAGGTAGCTCCATTCTTGATCCTCTTTGAGGAAGGAAAGATGAACAAATTTAACGAAGGACTTCTGTCCGAATTTGTAAACCCATCTGCAAGATACTTTGCAGCAGATGGTGGAGTCAGCAATACAAAGCTGAAAGTGTACACCTTAGTGTACATAGAATCCAATCCCCGTGGTGGGACGGGAAACATTGAACACAGAAAGTTTGGAGTAAGGGAATTAAATCTAACTCCAGAGTTCTTGAATAGAAGACCCTTGAACTTTAAGTGAGAGGGCAGGTTTTTAATCAAAGTTACATCTTTGAGGAAATCATAAAGTGCATTATGCTTGTTTGCTCTTTTGCACGAGGTATGGTTGTGTCTAACCAGGACAATCTCTCGAGTGTTTATGAGAGTAAGGTTGAGTTAGAACATTGTTTATACGATGAACTGCTTTGCTTAACCATCCAGAATGTCCATGATTGATCTGGTATCCGGTAGTTCTCCAACAAATTACCTGCTATTGCGGGTAGGAAATTATGAAGGAACCATTCTGAGTTTTCAAGCAAAGAAAAGCTTTCATGAAGCTTGAGTACTCTTTAAGCCCACATCCCCTACCCGGTAAGGGAAGATATGGTAGTGCTTTTTGCACAAGTGAATGAACACTCTTTACGAGGGAAGGAACAAGCGACGACTACGGCTTGTGCTTGAGGAATCCAAGGATTAAAATCCTAGATTATTTGATGAGCGGGTTTTGCTCTAAGATCGAGCCAAGTGATCGTCAAGATTAACGTCTTCGCTCTAAGGATCTTACGAAGGGAAGGTAATTTCCCAGGTTCACCAAAACTCTAACACAGCTTAAGAATTATGTACACCTTTGGGTACATGGATAACACACAAAGATACAGACCTATGCCAAGGAACTCGACGGGAGTTTGGTATACTCTCTTGAGCGCCTTTTTATGCGCAAGGATATTCCGATACAAGAATCTCTATTTGAGATGTGTTCGGTAGAAGGATTCTCTACGGAGAAGTGCTTTTACCATTATAGTAGCAACTTTTGGTTGCGGTATATGTTTCTCCATGAGAAGGTTAAGTAGCATTTACACGCTGCTGGAATAAATTCGAACTATTATGTTCGTAAGAATATAGTTCGCCAACCGTTTGAAAATAGTAAGAATTACATATGGGAGAACATCCCTGAGATTCAAAGAGGGTTCGCTCTATTGTGAACCAGGTTTGAACGTACGTTCAGAAAATGCTATGGCTAGAATCCTATCTGCCTGAGATTTTTCAAGTTGTCATTGATGCTTGCAAGGTGAATCATTTTTTATGATTTTGCAAGAAAGGGACGCTAATGGGCGTCGGGAAAACACTGCTAGTGGTAATAACTCGCAGGAGAATAAGATTGGAAGGAAGTGCCGCCGTGCACAAGGAATCTTCGGATTGGAACCGTCCGCCTACGTTGAGCGACGACCCGGAAGGTGATCGCAGACTTTGTTTGTGAAGGAAGATATCGAGATTAATACTCATGATTTGGGCATTCCCTATGTGGGAGGACACAAGAGGTTTAATACCCTCTCGACTCACAGCGCAAGATTATGCGCAAGGACAGATATCTAGATTGATTTCTAGGAGGATTATTCTTCTCGGGATTGAGAAGGTGGAATTGAGTTAACAGATTCTCGGATGAGGAAACTTCCGATTTGTTGGAAAGACGCGAATGACGAGTTCTTACATGGCTCGTAAGTTTGATAATTGGTGAAGGATATCCTCGAGGTACTAGAGGAAGCACATGAACCGGTAAGGTAAGTATTGAATTATTGAATTTTTGAATTTCTTTTTAAATTAATTTTAAAGTTCTCTTTTGAGAAAGAACTAGCTCAACTCACCATTGAGCAAGATTTGGAATCTTTCCGGTTTCTCCCCGGCAGTTCAGTTGGACCTCTACAGTTGAGGACAACTGTTTATAAGTGAGGGATGTTGCTAAATTGGCTTTATCTTACAGAAAAATAATTCTAAATGAATTATTGGATTTATAAGTGAGAGGGTTTTCTCGCTTGGAACACCAAGGAAAAATAATTCTAAATGAATTATTGGAATTTTAAGTGAGAGGGCTTTTCTCACTGGAGACATCCGAGTACAGAGTATTCCTAGTGCGTCATTCAAAGTAATGACGGGAGCCCTGCGAACGGGAATATCTGTAAGGCCGCCAGGAACGGGTACTTCTGATGCCTCACATCGGATGGGTGACAGGGAGCATCGGAAAGAAGTATCCGACCATCCGGGAACGAACATCTCTGCTGCGTCATAGGATGGGTGACATAGAGCATCGTGAAGGAGATTGTACCGTAAGTTCGGTAGGAAAGGACTAGGTGATGGGTATTCCTGATGCGTCACAAGGTGGGTGACGGGTGCATCGGAAAGGGAATATCCATAGTCGGGAGGAAATTCCGAACTGTGTTAGAATTGTGCACAAGGAAAAGCAAGCACTTGAATGAAGATGGGTTCAGAGGAAACTTTGAGGAAAAAACAGAGAAAGCGGGATTGCTTTTCGGGAAAGCAGATGCTTTCCCGCGAGGAAGTTTATGTTTGCATTGCAATTGTGCGTGTGATTGCATCCAGGGACGCTTGGGAAGTGCTGTGAAAGCATTGTTTTTAACTTATAAGGTTTTATTGAGTTTTTGGGCAGGTTCAGACTATTTTTAAAATACGCCGGCCGCCCACTTAATAAGTGGGCAGCCATCTGATAAATAAGGCAACAGATCAGCCAGCGTTTTCTCTCTCTCTTTTTCTGGCAGAACAGAAAAAAAGAAAAAAAAAAAAGAAAAGAAAAAAAAAACGGCTGCAATTTCTACGCGAGCAGCTATTCGTGCCCGTGGCTAGGAGCTATAAAAGCATCACATGTCCTCACTCAGAGGGGAGGACCAAGTTTGCAAGGAGGAGATGCTGCTGCAGATTTCAGCCGTAAAGAAGACGTTGCCGGTGATGCCCATGGCTGCCCCAAGTGTACCAGATGTCGCCAAGACTCAGTGCGCGAGCTCCCTCGCGAAGATGTGCCTACGAAGCGTGTTTCCATCGCGACATGTTGCTGTTTTTCTCCGTTTTCAGCCCAAAAACGTCGTAGGATTTACGAGAAGGAAACCGAGAACACACCTCTTTTGTGTGTAGGATTGGAAGAGAGGATTTTCTATGGAGAGATCTCTTCCGGGGAATTGCTTTTCGAGAACGGAGTTGCGTTTCGAGCGTCGAGACTTTGAAGGTAACGATTTTCATGTTCTGATCTTTGAGTATTTGATTGCAGGTGTACTTCCTCTTCGTGAGGGGGTAGGAGCAAAGGAAGGCATGAGCCTGTGCAGGAGAAAAGCGCTCTGAGGAACTAGAGCCAGATCAGCCCAAGGGTTTCGTACCCAAGTTTGGGAAGTAGATCCACGGATCGGAGAGAGGTAGTCTCTCAAGTTGTGATTCGGAAGTTGGGATTCCCAAGTAAGGACTTCGTGTCCGGGAAAGCAGAGTTGTTCTACGGGAAGAGGACTCTGGAAAGAGAGTTGGAAAAGAGTTGCAGGGATGCCATGCCCTGAGTCTGGAAGGTGAGATCTAGAGACGAGAACCTTGATTCTCGAGGAATTGGAATAAGGAACGAAAGTTCTTTGGAATAGGGTTTTGCCCTAAGAATCGGAAGCTGAGGCTTCCGGGAACCATCAAGTCTTATTCTAGAACGAACGTGGTAATACGTTCTGTTCAAGTGCTTGTATAGACTTCTCCTCAGTAATAAAGATACTATTAGGGGGGGGGACCAACCCATCTTCTGCTCCCCAGTACTGTGTCGATCTTCTCACTCTCAATCTCTCTCTCTATTTATTTCTCTCTATATCCTATGGCTTCATATTAAGTGATAAATTTTACTTATCCGAGTATATTTTATAATGCTATGCGCTCCCGTTTGTGACAGCAGGCCATTGTGGGCAGAGGGATTATTGTTCCAGGCAGGGCTCAGTGGATTACTATGCAGGTTCAGGGTGGCCTTGTGGGCTTCCTGAACATCTATGCGCCCAATGTGGCGAGTGCTCGTGCAGAGTTTTGGTCACAGATTGTTGAGTCTTTGCCACAGGCTGACCATTGGTGTGTAGGAGGGGACTTCAACATGTTGGAGGACCCTTCTGACAGGATTGGAGGCAGCCATGCTACTGTGCATGGAGTCGAGTTAGTAGCTTGGGAGAGGTTGTGTATGACTTTGAGGGTCTCGGATACATGGTAGCACTCTGGCTTTGTGAGGCCTCCAGAGAGTCTTGCCTTCTCTAGATCGGACCGCAGAGTGGGAGGAGTGAATCTATCGCGGATAGATCGCTTCTACACTAGTGACCACTTCAGTGACTTGGGGGGATCAGTGGGCATCGTGGCAAGGACATCCTTCTCGGACCATGCACCAGTGATCCTCACAGTGGCAGACAGGCAGAGGAGTGGGAGCACGATGCTTCGCATCCCAGAGCGGGTCTTGTTGGACTCAGCACTCAGAGAGAGGGTAGAGGCTCTCTGGACAGAGAGCATGGACAGCCAGGCTCTACCTGCGGACAGAGTGGTCTTAGTCCTAGCTCATCTTAGCGACTTTTTTCTCCAGGAGTCTCTGGCTCGACGGGCTGCAGCGAGAGAGGAGCAGCGTCTCAGACGAGGCATTGCTTCACTACAGAGGATGCAGGAGAAGCATCCAGACAGTCCATGGTTGGAGGAGCAGTTACAACAGGCTCGACAGGAGCTTGCTTGCACAGAGCAGAGGCGTCATGAGTTTGCCTTTCACCGATAGGCATCTCAGTGGACTCAGGTGGGTGACAGAGTGATTGGTGCTTTTTTTGAGACAGTGGGACCTCGACACTCGCATGCCAAGGTCAATCAGCTGAGGAGACCCGATGAGCCAGTTTTTTGTGAGCCCGAGGATATGCGTGCAATTGCTACTGACTTTTACCGTGAGTTACTGTCGGCTGAGCCCAAGTCAGAGCGGCAGGATGCATGCCCCAGGGAGCAGGTTTGGGCACAGATGCCTTGTCTTGTGACTGAGGAGATGCGCCAGAGGCTAGAGATGCCTCTTCAGCTTGAGGAGCTGCACACGGCTCTTAGGGCCCTCCCTCGTGGTAGCTGTCCAGGTGAGGATGGGCTGACTCCCAGCTTCTTCTTGGAGTACTGGGACCTGCTTGGCCCAGATCTTTGTAGTGCCTTTCAGTACATTCTGCACACAGGAGTGATGCCGGATAGCATGAGTGAGGGCCTGATTTACCTCATTCCAAAGGTGGGTGGCTCCTTAGATGAGATTCGACAGTGGCGCCCCATCACCATCCTCAACTCAGCCTACAAAATTCTTGCCGAGGCTCTGAGTTTGAGGATTCAGCCACTTTTGGAGAGCCTTATACATGGGACTCAGACAGGTTTTGTAAAGGAACGCAGTATCCTTGACAACATCTTCACTTTCTGGGAGGCTTCTGCCCTGGCATGGCTCCGTGGGGAGGACCTTGTGATTCTTCTTCTCGATTTTGAGAAGGCATACGACAGAGTTGACTGGGACTTTCTAGAGGGCACTCTACGCAGGATGGGCTTCTTAGATGCTTGGATCAGAGGGGTGTCAGCTTTATACAGACAGGCTCACAGTCAGGTGCTTTTTGGCAGGAGGTAGAGGTGAGCGCTTCATGCTCACACAATCGGTCAGACAGGGTTGTCCTCTTGCTCCCTTTCTCTTTCTGTTCTATGCGGAGGCGATGAGCAGATTTTTGGTGTCACAGCAGGTTGGTTTGAGGGGCTTAGCACTCCCTATACGGGGAGATGAGCTTCTGAACGCTGAGTTTGCCGATGACTCAGCCTTGTACTTAGAGGGCCAGGAGGCCAATCTACACAGATGTGAGCAGGCTTTGGAGACCTTCTGCTGTGCATCGGGTGCACTGATCAACTGGAGAAAGACAGTGGCTTTCTCGGTTGGCAGTGCTCTCGTGCCAGATTGGATGCCAGGAGAGGGTTTCAGGTGGATTCCCCCAGGGACTGCAGTTCGGTACTTGGCTTGTCAGGTTGGTTTGGACTTGTCGCCCGAGCAACAGATTGCTCCTCTTCTCTTGTCCATCAGGAGAAAGCTGTTACATTGGAGCTCAGCACGACTTTCGCTCGCTGGTAGAGTAGTAGTTGCCAACCAGGTGTTGTTGGCGACTATGTGGTACATCACTTCTTGCTGGATCTTCTCGAGTTCTTGTATCAGCCAGGTAGAGAGGCTGATCAGGAACTTCCTTTGGTCAGGTCGTGGCATTCAGATTGCCCGAGCCAAGGTGGCTTGGTCGGTCATCACACTTCCTTGTTCTCAGGGAGGGCTTGGGATCATTGATCCAGCACAGCAGAGCAGAGCCCTTCTTGGGAAGTTCGTCGTCAAAGGACTTCTTCCAGGCGAGGAGCCCCGAAAGGAGTTCTTGCTGCAGAGGCTTCGTGCCAGGGTGCCTCAGTCAGGAGGCCCTTGGCAACCTTCGACCAAATGGATCTTTATAGAGTTACGCCGAGTTGGTTTGAGCAGGAGACTGGAGGACCGCTTCGCTGTGAGTTTGCTTCGATCTTGGGAGCTCTTACGGCGTGGCCTAGAGCAGAGACAGCCGACGTGCAGCCCCTCGTCTGGAACCCCATGATTAGCACTCAAAGAGGCCACTTGGTTGGGAGTCGGCCTCATGTTTCTTGGGGTCCCATGGCAGCAGGTCCAGCGCGCTCTCTAGGTGACTGGCTAGAGTTCACAGGTTTGTCAGAGGAGGTGCAGGGTTTCCAGCTACAGGGCATGAGAGGGGTGCATAGCATGTGCCAGCACATCTCAGAGTCAGTTCCAGCTGAGTGGCTCACGCCTCTCGAGCCAATAGCACCCCGGTGGATGGGAGCCTTCACACGACTGGAGGTTCTCATTTCAGTAAGGGCCTGCTCAGAGACTATCCCAGCCCTGTTCCTCGAGCTTCAGGGTGGGGGACGATTGCAACGAGTTGTAGTAGAGGCCCCGCAAGTAGCAGAGTGCTGTTTCCAGAGATCTGAGTTGTGGGCATCTGTGGGAGGACTTGCGTCATAGACCCTGACCCAGCAGCTCTTGAGACTGGACACTGGAGGCTATGGGCTTGGGAGTGTTGTCCACTGGCACGAGTACAGTGGGATCCTGGTGAGTGGCTATGGAGGGACCCCTTCTCTTCTGCAGACCGCCTAGGAGTCCCCTTCTTTTAGTACACTGTTCGGCTTGGACGTCATATAGTTGCAGCACAGAGAGAGGACCTCCCCGTTGCAGCACGTCATTGGCAGGAGGAGGGCCTCACAGTCGAGTTCTTGGCAACCTTTTGGCAGAGGCTATGGGACTCCAGACAGCCGAGGCGCGTCACTTTGTTTCAGTGGCTGGTTGTACACAGAGCCACAACAGTAGGGAGCTGGCTTGTGCATAGTGGTCTCTCGGCCGCATGTGCAGCCTGTGACCAATTGGTGGAAAGTCAGCGTCATTGTCTTTGGGATTGTCCCTCGGCCCAGTAGATGTGGCTACGAGTTCTTCGGCTGATGCCTGCCCTCTCCACGGCTCGACAGTACACTTGGGGGGCAGCGGCTTGGTCCACCCTCACGGGCCCGGCACTTCAGTTTGAGCGACCTACACTCCAGCCTGCTACAGAGCTTACTCCATAGGAGTGGTGCAGTGAGAGAGAGGAGTGTTGGGAGCTCATCAGTGGCCTGCCACTTTGGTTCATTTGGCGGGCACGTTGTTTCCGCATCTTTGAGGCTCGCCCTGTGTCACCAGCAGAGACTGTTCGTGACTTTTGGCTAGAGGTGATCCATACTCTCAGAGGAGAGCTTGAGGGACTACAGGGTAGCTCCGATCGCATGCGGGAGCGCCGCGAGGCTTTCCTTCGACTTTGGCGCCCTGGGCCTTTCTACACCATAGTCCAGGGGGTGCTCAGATGGCACTACTGCCCACCTGTGTGGCTCTTCCCTCCTCCCATCTCTCGATTTAGCCTCATTGTATATATGCTGTTTTTTCATTGGGAGAGTCTCCCCATCATGCTTGTTGTAGCCCTCTCTTGCAGAGGTGGATGTAGCCCTATGGGCAGTTTTCATTAACTAATAGAAGGATCTTTTTCTTGGAAAAAAAATGGGAGGAACTTTTTTGCCAGCTTCAACAATACGTCCTACCCTTCAATGGCTAAAACCACAGCCTATGGCCTAAAATGGTGAGTCGGTACATAGAAATGTGAACCAATACCTAGGCTTGAGATGTTTTACCAAGCATACATGTGAAGTGCATGAGAACGAACCAGTGCCAGGTACTCCTATTCATCAAAATATGGCCACAATCCTAGTTTTATAGAGTACATGTCAACTAAGGTCTTAGTGCAAAAATATCTACAGCCATGAATTCATAAATCACAAGGCTTGTGAGTCCCAAAAAAAACCCTTCTTAATTATGCAGAGCACAGTATAAACCCCTAAATTTAGAGCATAAAATAATTAAGGTGCAATAAACCGTAATTAGTTAACAATTCCAATAGCGTGCAGTATGCCTCAAATGTGCCTAAGTACATATTGATGAGACGAGATAACAAACTCACAGACCTACGACAGTTGCTCCACGAGCTCCATTCTCTTAGTAAGCAGCAACCACTGCACTCCTTTCTTTCACGTACACATGCCAAACACAAGCAAGGCTAATTGAGGGGCAAAAATCTCCCTCGCCTCTTTTTATAGCATTCCAGGTGAGTGGCAGCATCATGACGAGCTATGTGACACTTCTATACAAAGCTTCATAGGCCTTGAAACTTATTCCTGTGCTGTCACACACCTCCATCATCTCTTGTGTCGGTGAAAGAGCAAGTCGAATGGTGGGCTTAGCGGGATCGAGCGAGGGGACTTCGGAGGAGTCCCTTTGTGGCGGAACTTGAGCCTCCATCTGTGTCTGCTGCTGTGAAGAGAAGGCGAAGAGTAGTTGACGAGAGGAGGCCTTCTGCGCCCGAGTACCTCGAGGAAGAAGACCAGCGTAGAGAACCGGGGACGCGAGGCGCGACTGGCGAGATAGGAGGTATTGGGAGGGCTGGATGGCAGCGGGTTGGGCGCGATAGGCAGCGGGTGAGATAGGCAGCGGGGCTGGCGGGATACACAGGATGGCAGCGGGCAGGCGCGCTGGGGGCTGCGCACAGCAGATGAGGGCAGAGACGCGAGGCCGGGGGGGCAGTAGCGAGTGCGCTCGCTTCAGAACAACGAGGTTCCGAAATCCATCTGTTTCTTGCGTTGTATACTGGTTCTTTTGCCATAAGGAGAGCACTCCACTACTGCACCCTTCGGTAGAGACATTCTTCTATTGGCCTACCTTGAGGAGAGATGTGGATGCCTTTGTGCGGGCATGCGTGATTTGCCAAAAGGTCAAGTTTGACAGGTAAAAGGCACCAGGGCTGTTACAACCACTGCCGATTTCGGATAAGCCATAGGAAAGCATTGCTATGGACTTTATCTTTGATCTTCCAAGAACGCCAACAGGGAATGATGGTATATGGAGCATTATCTGCAGGTTCAACAAGCAGGCCCATTTTATCCCTATCAGGAAGAAGATAAAATCTGATCAGATGGCACGCTTGCTCATTTGCAATGTGTTTTAAGTACCATGGTATGCCACAATCGATTATTAGTGATCATAATCCTCGCATGACAAGTGTGTTTTGGAGAGGATTGTTTGAGAACATGGGCACTACGCTCAAGTTCTTGTCTTCGTTTCATTCACAAACAGTCAGAAGAAGCTAATTCTATTGTCTTAGATCTGCTGAAATGCTGCGTGTCAGATAATAAGGGCAAGTGGGAACAGTATTTGCCGATGCTTGAGTATGTGTACAACAATACAATGCATTCATCGAGTGGCAAGGCAGTAGAATGCCCTAGGTATAAATATCAATAACCTTAATGTCAAAAGAGGCTTATCTTTTTAGAGAAGAAAGAGCTTTGCTGTGCGTACACTTAAGCTACGAAGCTGCTCCAACTTGTAACCATCGCAACTAATGATTGGGTAATCCATTTTCAATCAAGCGAGCCTAGCCGCAGATGTAGAGCGCTTGTAGGCGACTTCTGTCATCTGCAAGATTCTCGGCACCAGACCCAACAGAGGAGAGCTGCGTGACCTTCTCCAGGCCCGCCATCTTGCAGAGGTGGGCAAGATCTTGGACGTTCAGATCCTCGGACGAGGCTACTATTAGATCGAGTTTGAGACCTCCGAGATGGCGTCCAAGGTCATCGCCATGAGCCCCTTGACCATCCGAGCAGTTCGAACCCACTTTCGACAGTGGAGACATGGTTTTGACCCTGCATCAGATGTGTTGGTAGAGGAGGCAGACATTCCCATCTCCGTCTGCTTTCCTGGTTTGCAGAGGGAGTATCTACTACCACTTTTGTCCAGGATAGGCTCAGCGATTGGGACTGTCCTGGAGACACCTCCCACGGCAGCCTCGGTAGCTGCCAAGGCGGCCGGCATTCCCTCAGTTCGCGTTTTGGTTAGGGATACTCACACTCTCCCGAAGGTCATCCTCCTTCCTCGGGTGAGTGGGGGTTGGTTTAGAGAGAGCGTGGAGTATTCAAGCCTCCCAAATCAGTGTTTCATTTGTTGGCGGATGAGCCATCTTGCTAAGGCCTATCCACGGAGGAGGCCCTGACCTACACCACAGACGCAGCCCCAGCCTGCAAGGGCTGGCCAGCAGCCACAGGTAGAGACACAGAGCAACAGGCATAGCCACCCTCGGAGCTTGGGGTTCTAGCGGAGGAGGGATGGCAGCAGGTTCGTGGTCGACGCCGACAGGGGCCACAACGACAGCGTGGCACTTAGAGTGGTCCTCAGGTGCCGGCCCAGCAGCAGTGGGTTCCCACGGGGAACTGATTCGGTCCTCTTGAGCAGGACAAGGTCCCTGCTCCAACCCCCACCTCAGCTTCACCCTTGACAGCCCCTCCTCCCCCCGAGTTCCCCCCTCCTCATCAGCCTCCCCCCTGCCTCCTGTTCCCGCCGCCTCTCCCCCTCCCCCCTCTACCTTTGCCGATCCCCCCGCCCCTCTTCTCCCCCACCTCCCCCTGCTCCTTCACCCCCCCCTCCCGCTCCAGTTCCACAGTCCACTTAGGGGGCAGGGCCATCTCTAGCTGCTAGGAGATCTCTTGGCAGCGCTTTTGCCACGAGTCGCTTGGCGAGAGAGGGACTTCCTTTCTTGCGACCCTCTTTACAGGTATAGACGTCTCCCTTTGCAGCAGTCCCTCGAGGATTCACGAGCTTTGACATTCGGCGCCGATGGGACTTCTTTGCCTACGACTTTACACGCTTTCTTGGCGACTCCTCTTTAGACCTTGAGGCAGCCTGCTTCAGGGGGGATAGAGGCCCTGGACGCAGCAATTGGCTTCTCTTTTCCCCTTTGCGGCAGGCACCAGAGTGAGTGGACCCTCAACTCCGTGTTGGAGTGGTTGCATACACAGACCCTAGACTTCTCTCAGTACATGGGAGACCTAGGAGTTACAGACTTGCTTTCTACTCTTTGGCCATTGGCCAAGTTTGCGGTGACTCCTCCAGATGCAGCAGGATGTAGACACATTGTGGTTCACTTCTTTGCTGATACTCAGTGCTCGCTATGCTATGTAAACATTCATGAGGACTCTTGGACAAAGGAGGTTGCTTTACGTTCGGCTCGGGCTACTTGGGCTTGGGCCAGACACTCTTTGCAATCACGCCTATCTAGAGGATGCTCGGATGCGGATTACTCCCCATCCAAGCCGGCCTCGAAGATAGCCCGTTTAGTTGCTGCGGCAGCATCTGTTCTTTCTCGCTCCCCATGAGAATCGTCTCATGGAACGTGCAGGGACTAGATGGGCCCCAGTTTCAGCGTCAGAGGGGCCGACTACGTCAGTAGCTTCAACATTGCCTTGTGGAAGGAGAGATTGATCTTCTGATGCTTCAGGAGCATCATCTGTGTGAGCCGCATTAGACGTTGTGGTCAGCTCTTGCGTGGACGATATGATACTTTTTGGTCAGTTGCTTTTGCACCTGGAGGCATCCAGGGTGGGGTATGTTTGACTATTGCGGATTCTATGCAGCAAGCCATTGTGGGAAGAGGGATTATTGTGCCAGGCACGGCTTAGTGGATCACTATGTAGGTTCAAGGTTGCCTTGTGGGTTTCCTGAACATATATGCGCCCAATGTGGCGAGTGCGCGAGCAGAGTTTTGGTCACAGATTATTGAGTCTCTGCCGGAGCCAGAGCTGTGGTGCATAGGAGGTGACTTCAACATGTTGAAGGACCCCTCTGACAGGATTGGTGGTAGCCATGCTACTGTTCATGGAGTTGAGCTGGCAGCTTGGGAGAGGTTTTGTATTTCTTTGAGGGTTTCGGATGTGTGGCAGCACTCTAGCTTTGTGAGGCTCCCAAACAACCTGGCCTTCTCCCGTTCGGACCGCAGAGTGGGAGGAGTGAATCTATCGCGGATAGATCGCTTCTACACTAGTGACCACTTCTACACTAGAGAGACTTATACATGGGACTCAGACAGGTTTAGTCAAGGAGCCTAGTATCCTTGACAACATCTTTACTTTTTGAGAGGCTTCAGCCCTAGCATGGCTCCGTGGTGAGGATCTGGTGTTTCTTTCTTCTCGATTTTGAGAAGGCCTACAACAGAGTTAACTGGGACTTTCTCGAGGGCACTCTACGTAGGATGGGCTTCTCAGATGCTTGGATGAGAGGGGTGTCAGCTTTGTACAAACGGGCACACAGTCAGGTACTTTTGTCCGGAGGTAGAGGTGATCGTTTCATGCTCACACGTTCGGTCAGACATGGCTGCCCTCTTGCCCCCTTCCTCTTTCTGTTCTACGTTGAGGCGATGAGCAGGTTTTTGGTGTCGCAGCAGGTTGGTTTACGTGGCTTAGCGCTTCCTATTCGGGGAGATGAGCTACTGGACGTTGAGTTTGCAGACGACTCAGCATTGTACTTGGATGGCCAAGAGGCCAACCTTCACAGGTGTGAGCAGGCTCTAGAGAACTTTTGTTGTGCCTTGGCGCACTGATCAACTGGAGAAAGACATTGGCTTTCTCGGTTGGTAGTGTTGCTTTACCCGATTGGATGCCAGGGGAGGGTTTGAGATGGATTCCCCCAGGGACTGCAATTCTCGATAGTTGGGCTATCAGGTTGGTTTAGACTTGTCTCTCAAGCAGTAGATTGCTTCCCTCCTCTTGTCTATCAGGAGGAAGTTGCTACATTGGAGCTCCGCACGACTTTCTCTAGCAGGCAGAGTGTAGTGGCCAACCAGGTGTTGTTGGCTACTATGTGGTACATCACTTCTTGCTGGATCTTCTCGACAGCCCGGGGCAAAGTGGCTTGGCAGGTCGTCACTCTTCCTTGTTCATAGGGAGTGTCACAAGATGGGCACCACTTGCCAATAGAAAAGAGCAGATTGAACAGACTTTTAGCACTTAATTAAATACTGAAGTGAGACAGAGAGAGAGAGACGACACGCGACACGGAGTGGTGGAATTCCACCCCAGAGAGTATTGGCCCCAAACCTTGGCGCCCGTTTCGGTATTTCTTTATATTGCATTAACACAGTACAAGCCGGTACTTCAGACTCTGCACCTTCTCTTGGAAGCATGCCAGAGAATGAGCCCTAACCTCATAATTAAAGGCCCTTGGCCTAAAAAGCACTTATAGTGAAAAGCCTTCAAAACTCAAAAGCTTCTTGTCCAAAAAGCAAAGCCAAAAGCTGCCATCGTAGTTTATGGAAATCCGTACAGCTGGCCACGTCATCAGCCAGTGCAAAGCCTAGTGAAAAGCCTTCAAAACTCAAAAGCTTCTGGGCCAAAAAGCAAAGCCAAAAGCTGCCATCGTAGTTTATGGAAATCCGTATAGCTTGCCACGTCATCAGCCAGTGCAAAACGCGGAAATCCGTACAACCTGCCATGTCATCATGCCAGCGCAATTTTTGAAAATCGGTCATGTCATTTGTTTTTGTGTGTGTGCGGGTCCTGCTTTATTTTAATCCCTTTATGTCACTTGGGGCCCCATCGAACGGGGTCCCCATAAGATGGTAGGACTTCTTCTTCTGTTACTTGTTCTTCTTAGGGTTTAGGCCCGTCGGCCGACATTTGCAAGTTGGCTCCATTCTTTAGGCTTTGACACGTCAGCAATTTGTTACAGGGAGGGCTTGGGATCATAGACCCAGCACAGCAGAGCAGAGCCCTTCTTGGGAAGTTCATCATCCGAGGACTTCTTCTAGGTGAGGAGCCCTGGAAGGAGTTCTTGCCACAATGGCTTCGTGCTAGGGTGCCTCAGGCAGGAGGCCCCTGGCAACCTTCGACCAGATGGATCTTCACAAAGATGCGCAGAGTTAGTTTAAGCAGGAGACTGGAGGACCGCTTCGTTGTGGGTTTGCTTCGATCTTGAGAGCACTTGCGGTGAGACCTGGAGCAGCGGCAGCCGACTTGCACGGAGGAGCGTCTGGGACAGCCCCTTGTTTGGAACCCCATGGTTAGCACTCAGAGAGGCCACTTGGTTGGTAGTCGGCCTCATGTTTCCTGGGGTCCCATGGCAGTGGGTCCAGCACGCTCTTTAGGTGACTGGCTATAGTTTTCAAGCTTGTCACAGGAGGTGGAGTGCAGGGCATGAGAGGGGTGCAGAGCATGTGCTAGGACATCTCAGAGGTAGTACCAGCCGAGTGGCTCACACCTCTCGAGTCAGCAGCGCCTAGATGGATGGGAAACTTCACGCGACTGGAGGTTCTCATCTCAGTTTGGGCTTGTTCAGAGACTATTCCCTCCCTGTCTTTCGAGTTACAGGGTGAGGGACGTGTAATGGAAATGGCCTATTTAACTTGAGAGTAGCGGAAATTAATGAAAGTACTTTTGAGAAATGACTTTGTGAGCATAGCGGGTGAACATAGTTGAAGATAGCAACATAATCATAGCAATTAGTTAACTTGGTATGAACAATACTTTTGCAAGAGAGAGAGTTTAGAGAACATGACAATAGTTGAGGACCGGATTTATTTGGAGCCGGTCCCCCCTCCAATAGGCATTTGTATTATGATTTCTCCCATTTTACAACACAATCTTTGTGTTCCTTGTGACCTAGGTGATGCAATGAAGATGGAAAGCTTCATGCATCACAAACATAACATAAACTTGAAGAAAGCTTTAACTATCCCAAGCCTCAGTCCCAAGACCTCAAACACCTTCGAAGGTGGAGAGAGCTAGCAGGGAATGAGGGTAGGGAAGAGGAAGAAGAAACATTTCGTAAGAGAAAGAATTAGTTCCTCACTTATCATCACTCTTGTTGCTAGCATACATAATAGCATAGTAATGGAGAAGAAGGAGATGGCAAGCTTAAGCATTGAAGCATGGCTCTTGGTTGGATTTGCACTCCATATCCAAGAGTGTTGGTGTAGGCTCTTAACCTCTACTTGCTTGGAGAAGGAGAGAGAGCTCTTGCACTTTGCATAGCACACAATGAGAGTGTTTGTGAGCGTGTGTGGGTGAGTATACCCCCTAAGCAACCCCCTAGCTTGCTTGGGTCGACCCCCCTTGTAGCTCATGCTTGAAGCTCATTGGACCCCTCCAGGCCTAGCCAATCACAAGCAGGAGGCATTACAAGCAGCAAGGGTAGCCTTGAGACAAGTGTCCCCCTTTCCCCTTTGAGAGCGAGGGCTAGATAAATGCTAAATCAATTAATTAAATCTCCTAAATTATTATTGGACCCCTTGGGTGGCCAACCAATAGGCTTCAGACACACCATGAGGGAAACATGAGGAGGAACTTGACAAGTGTCCCTTTTGCTTTCTTTGTACCATGCATGCCTTGTGTGAGTGTGTGGGTGTTCTCTCTCATCCCCCCTCATGTAGGGCTCGCCCCCTCCATGTAGGGATTGAATCTTTGACTTTTTGACACCTCAAGCCCCTCATGCATAGGTCCAGTTCCCACCACAAGCTTGGCTCATAAGCCCTTTAAGCTTGGGCTGGGTTCTCACCTCAAGTGCAACCCTAGCATCTCAAGCATGTCAAGCACCTCAAGCATCTCAAGCACCTCAAGCACCTTAGTCATCAAGCATGACAAGCAGGACAAGGACCTCGAGCTTGGTCGGGTTCCCGCGCCTCAAGCTCAGCCCTAGCTTACCTAAGGTCAAAGGCCTTTTACACACATTATTGGAGGTCTTCAATGAAGCTAACCCTAAGGTCTTATGCTCCATTTGTTAGCCTTGCTCTTTGATAGACCATCTCTCATTTGGGCCCCTTTACCATTGGCCCCGTGTTGAGATAGATCTATAAGCACATGTCTATATCTTAACACTTGTTCCCGTTTATTCTCCCACATTAAGTGATCAATTTAATATGAGAAAATCATTTGGGTTGGTTAGATATTAGATATTAGATTTTATGACATTATCTCTCTCTTGAAATCATAGTTGTCCTCGACTATGAGGTAGAAGAGAGAAAGCCTTGGTCATTAGTCAATTTTTACTTAGCGGGTAGAGGATCCCTTTTTACCCTACGATATCTTTCCAAGATGGATGACTGATCCATTTGGTGCTTGGGAGACATAGCTGCCGCAAGTATGTCTGCTCTTTAGTCCATTTCATTCTTCCAAAGTAGTGTGACAATTCTACTTGGTGTTTGAGAGACGTCGTCATTACAAACATGATTCTAAGCATGCATACTAGTTAAATTTGTGCACAATTAAAAAGAGGACTAGTCTTATAAGACAAAAACATGAGTCATTTAAAAGAAATTTGTACATTTGCTTACTCTAATGTAGCATTGTAAGCATTCACAAGGTTCATACTATCCTTAAGCTGTATTCCTTGCATCCATCTAGCATCTTCAAAAGGATAATTTTTGAACTTAATAAGATACCGTCGGATAATCTTACCATGTCGTAGTACCTTGTCTTCATGCCGAAGAACAGCTTCGGGTTGTAGCACCTCTTCTTGGTCTTCAACTTCGGGAGGGTCTTCAATAATTGGTTCAGTTGGTGGCTCTCCTTTGTAGGGCTTAAGTAGGCTTACATGAAAGGCATTGTGTATGAGCCAATGGTTGGGCAACTTGTGTTGATAAGCCGTCTCATTGATGGGCTTCAAGATTTGGAAAGGACCATAGTATCTTTTTGCTAGTTTAGCATAATACTTTTGGTGGCCCGTAGGATTTTTGCATGTCGTTTGCCTTAATCGAGCCTTAGGAAACTTGAGTAAGACCCAATCATTTTCTTTGAACATTAAGGCTCTTCTGTGCTTATCAGCAGTAGCTTTTTGCCTTTGTTGAGAGATGGATATAGCCTCCCTAATCTTTTGAAAAGATTCTTGTAGGTCACGGCTATACTCATCGGCGGCGAAGATCTTCCCATGTACTTTTGAGTAGCAAGGGACTTTTAGGTCTTCCCTCAATGATCTCAAAAGGTGCTTTTCCTGTAGAAGTATGTACAGTATTATTGTAGGCATACTCTACAAGAGGTAAGTACTTTTTCCATTGTGAGCGTTGATCTACTTCGGTAACATAAGTCTTGAGTAGATTGAGTATCGTGAGATTGGCTATCTCACTTTGGCCATCCTTTTGTGGGTGATAGGCCGAAGAGAAATTCAATCTTGTTCCTAGATTTTCAAAGAGACCTTTCCAGAAATTACTGGTCATTCTAGGATCTCTATCTGACACGATGGATGTGGGTAATCCATGGTGCTTGAAAATCTGAGATATGAAGAGAGTTGCCATTTGATGTGCCTTAATAGTCTTTTTGACAGGAATAAAATGTGCTTGCTTGCTAAACCTGTCAACTATTGTCCATATTCCTGTATTCCCATGGATAGACTTGGGTAATCCAAAGATGAAATCCATGGATATACTCTCCCATGGTGAATTTGGAATAGGCAATGGCTGGAGTAATCCAGGTTGCTTCCCTCTATCATACTTGGTCTTTTGGCATACTACACATTTTGAAACATACTCTTGTATGTCCACTTTCATGGTACGTCTCTACTCCTCGGAGAATAGGTTGAATACCTCTATGCCCCGCATATGGAGGAGCATGGGATTCATACATAACTTTCTCACGAAGGGAATGGGTAACACATAGCCTATTTCCATGGAGAAGATAACCATCCTGCAAGGTGAATGGTTCTTCTTTCTTCCCCAAAGCAAGGGCTGACATTATGTCTCTAAAGTCAAGGTCAGTAGCATACTCATCTATCATAGAGGATAGATCATTGTGAGTAGCTATAGACACCGCATTAACTTTGGGTCGTCGTGAAAGTGCATCGGCCACTTGATTGTGCTTACCAGCTATGTGAGCAATATGGAAATTAAATTGCGAAAGAAAATTTGTCCACCTCATTTGTTTGTCGGAAAGCTTGGTTTGCGTCATGAAATACTTGAGACTTTGGTGGTCGGTTCGTAGGATAAATGGAGTCCCCAATAGGTAGTGCTTCCATGTGTCTAGGGCATGTAGAACAGCTAAAAGATCTTTCTCATAAATGCCCAAGACTCGTTCATCAATATTGAGCCTTCGGCTCTCATATGCTACTGCATGCCCTTCTTGAAGCAAAACTGCTCCAAGGCAATCACCACAAGCATCACATTGGACCTCAAATGGCTTTGAGGGATCCAGAAGCACGAGGATTGGTTGGGAAGTAAGCTTCTCTTTGAGCTTTTCAAAAGCATTTTGCTCCTTAGCAGTCCACACAAACTTAACGTTCTTCTTAGTTAAGTCGTGTAGTGGTCCTTCTACTTGAGAGAATTTTGCTATGAAGCGTCTATAGTATGTGCACATACCAACAACTTTAGAGATAATATGACCTAGGTATTGAATCTCTTGTAGGAAGAATTCGCTTTTCTTTTGGTTGAGAAAAAGCTTGTTCTCCCTCAATGCTTGAAAAATCACTTGGAGATGTTGCTTATGTTCCTCCAAAGACTTGGAGTAGATGATGATATCATCAAAGAACACTCCAGTGAATTTGCGGTATGGTCTAAAAATTTTCTCCATCAAACGATTGAACGTAGCTGGTGCATTAGTCAAGCCAAACGGCATGACTAGATATTCGTAAAGACCAAACGTTGTGCGAAATGTGGTCTTTAAGATATCTTCATCCACTATCCTTATTTGATGATAGCCACTCTTAAGGTCAATCCTACTGAGGTAGGTCGAGCCTTGTAGCTTATCAAACAGATCTTCTACCCGAGGTACGGGAAATCTGTTTTTGATAGTGATATGGTTTAGTGCTCGATAGTCCACACACATACGGTATGTACCATCTTTTTTTTGCACTAAAAGGAATGGAGAACAAAAGGGAGAGGAACTAGGCCTCACCATCCCTTTGTCTACCAGCTCTTGTACTTGCCTCATGATCTCCTCTTGTTGAGCTTGCGAGACTCGATAAGGAAGCTTGTTAGGTGGTGAGCTTCCAGGAAGGAGCTCAATACGATTGTCATCATCCCCTCATTTTGGAGGTAAGTCCATAGGGATATCATCGATGAATACATCTTGGAATCCTTTTAGAAAATTAGACAAGTCTAACTCTTCTTGATTCCTACCATTTACATTTGATGAAACATTAGTATCTTGTAGAGACTCTTTGACAAAAATCATGTACGCAGAAACTGAGCTCTTCATTGACTTATCAAAAGCAAGAGGATTTACAAGTGGAATAGTGCGACCACGCTCACTAGCATCTATGTACATGTTCTTTCCCTGTAGGTGAAGTAGATTCTCCTTTCAGGGAACTTCATGTTGGCAGCAATGCGGTCAAACCATGGTGCCCGTAGGATAACATCCTCATGTTGGAGAGGAGAGATGAAGAAGTCTTCCTTGTCGACATAGCTTTGGACATGAAGCCTCAACTTCCCAATCAAGGGAGTAACCTATTGTTGTTGTTGTTGGAATTGACTTGGGAAGTATTTTGAACATTGGTTTTGCCCTTTGCATCATTTTTGTCTTTGTTTTCCATGGGCTTGACATTACGTCTAGCCCCTTGATGGAAATTGATGCGTGAAGCAACCATGGTGTGATAGATTACTTCGCTAATAGTACCAGGCTGTTGAGAGTTGATATATTCGGCCATCTCTTCAGGTAATCCCGCACAAAATTGCTGCCTTTGCTCGGCAAAGTCTATCTTTTGAAAGACAGTAGCCTTGAGATGTAAAACTTGTCTACATATTTGTGGATAGACTCATGGGAGAGGAGCTTCAAGCTGCGCCATTCGGTATGCACTTTGTCCTTTGAATCGCTTGCAAGGAATTGCTTCATGATAGAAACTCTTAGAGTTTTCCATGTCTTTGGGGCTTCACCATTTCCACGAAGGCTAGCCCTCCATTGACGAGCTGATTTCAAGTGCATAGCTACATGGCGTAGCTTAGAGGACTCTGTGAAGCCCTCATCTCCAAAGGCCGTATCAAATTGGTGGATGAAGGCCAACACTATGTCGGTAGCACCGAAGGTGCCTTGAGACAAGTGTCCCCCTTTCCCCTTTGAGAGAGAGGGCCACATAAATGCTAAATCAATTAATTAAATCTCCTAACTTATTATTGGACCCCTTGGGTGGCCAACCAATAGGCTTCAGGCACACCATGAGGGAAACATGAGGAGGAACTTGACAAGTGTCCTTTTTGATTTCTTTGTACCATGCATGCCTTGTGTGAGTGTGTGGGTGTTCTCTCTCATCCCCCCTCATGTAGAGCTCGCCCCCTCCTTGTAGGGTTGAATCTTTGACTTTTTGACACCTCAAGCCCCTCATGCATAGGCCCAGTTCCCACCACAAGCTTGGCTCATAAGCCCTTTAAGCTTGGGCTGGGTTCTCACCTCAAGTGCAACCCTAGCATCTCAAGCATGTCAAGCATCTCAAGCATCTCAATAATTAAGCACCTCAATCATCAAGCACCTCAAGCACCTTAGTCATCAAGCATGACAAGCAGGACAAGCACCTCGAGCTGGGTCGGGTTCCCGTGCCTCAAGCTCAGCCCTAGCTTACCTAAGGTCAAAGGCCTTTTACACACATTATTGGAGGTCTTCAATGAAGCTAACCCTAAGGTCTTATGCTCCATTTGTTAGCCTTGCTCTTTGATAGACCATCTCTCATTTGGGCCCTTTTACCATTGGCCCCGTGTTGAGATAGATCTATAAGCACATGTCTATATCTTAACACTTGTTCCGGTTTATTCTCCCACATTAAGTGATCAATTTAATATGAGAAAATCATTTGGGTTGGTTAGATATTAGATATTAGATTTTATGACAGGGACGTTACAAAGAGTTGCAGTAGAGGCCCCGCAGGTGGCTGAGTGTTGTTTTCAGAGGATCCGAGTGGTGGCCATCTGTGGGAGGACTTGTGTCATCGATCCTGACCCAGCTGCTCTTGAGACTGGACATTGGAGACTGTGGGCTTGGGAGTGCTTTCCACTGGCACGAGTACAGTGGGATCGTGGAGAGTGGCTATGGAGGGACTCTTTCTCTTCTACAGACCACCCAGGTGTTCGTTTCTTTCAGTACACTGTTCGACTGGGACGTCACATTCTGGCAGCACGGAGAGAGGCTCACCCTGATGTTGCAACACCTCATTGGCAGGAGGAGGGTCTCACAGCTGAGTTCTTGGCAGCTTTTTGGGAGAGGTTGTGGGACTCCAGACAGTCGAGGTGAGTCACTTTGTTTCAGTGGCTGGTCGCACACAGATCTACAGCAGTTGGGAGCTGGCTTGTGCATAGTGGTCTCTCGGTCGCATGTGCAGCTTGTGACCATCTTGTGGAGAGTCAGCGCTACTGTCGTTGGGACTGTCCCTTGGCACAATAGGCGTGGCTTTGTGTTCTTCGGCTGATGCTTGCTCTCTTCACGGCTCGACAGTACACTTGGGGGGCAGCTGCGTGGTCCACTCTCACGGGCCCGGCACTTCAGTTTGAGCTATCTTCCACCAGCAAGATGATAGTGATGCAGGGGGGGCGACCTACACTCCAGCCTACCAAAGAGCTTACTCCACAGGAGTGGTGTAGTGAGAGAGAGGAGTGGTAGGAGCTCATCAATGGCCTGACAGTCTGGTTCATCTTGCGGGCCCGTTGCTTCGGCATCTCTGAGGCTCGCCCTGTACCACCAGCAGAGACTGTTTGTGATCTTTGGTTAGAGCTGATCCACACTCTCAGAGGACAACTTGAGAGACTTCAGGGCAACTCCGACCCAGGGTGGTCTCGTACGATCACGTACGTTTTGTCGACGTACGAAGATGTATGGTACTCATCGAACTAGAAAATTTTATGTCGTACGATATGGTTACGTACGTTCAAAAATAAAAACACGCAATTCTTATCCCTAGATTTTACACTTAGGACAAATAGACAATTGATTATCACATTGGACAAGAATCCAACTTGCAAGTGCCAAGTGCCGACAGTCAAGAGTTGAGAATTATGACAATGAGACACAATGGGTATGAAGTGCGATTCGCATTAGATATGTCATAAATCAAAAAGCTAAGTTGAGATTTGATAATCGAGATGATACAAAAAAGTAGGCCTTTTAAGCCTCAATCGTGCAAAAAGTGGAAGTAGGGTCAAAAAAGATATGAGAGACACTAAAGTCTAAGAGCTTTCTCCGCTCTCATCATCATCATCATCTTCCTCTTGTGAGCTATGCTCATCGATGTCATCTTCATCCTCACATGAATCGGATTGTGGTGTGTCATAATCTCCCTCACTAAGGAGATTTCCCTCCTCGTCATACTCCGGCTCTCTAGGGTTCATAGTGTTGGATCTACGAATAGGCACATCCTCCAAAACAGAGGCCGCCGCAATGGAGCCGCTTCCCGAGCCTCGCCGCACATAGGTTGTAGGAGTAGTAGCCTCCATCTCACGGCCACGGCCACGAGCATGTGAAGCTCTTGCACCTCTACCTCTTGTAACTGAAGGGACTCCACGCACAATGACCCTCTTGCGTGATCGTGTGCGAGAAACCCGTCGGTCAATCTCCTCTAGCTCCAAGTAGAGCTCGCGGAAAATTTGCTCCTCCGTTATATCACGCTCTTTGTTGACACTTTTGAGAGTATCAATTGAGAGCTTGCAATCATCAACATTGACCTATTTGACAAGTTATACAAAAGTTCAAAAGAGTCAAGACTCAAGATGAAGTTAGCACATGTGAATTGGAATGCAAAGCCATAGCCCATATGAGTCAAGAAGCAAGTGTGTAGAAAGAGGGTTTACTTGTCTAGCCATAGGCATCTCATGCATGTAGCGCAACATTCGGAGATTGGAGCGACAATAGATGAGCCGCTCCAATTGCTTTGTTGACAGTCTGTTGCGAATTTTGGTGTGGATAAGCGAGTATGCGGACCAATTTCGCTCGCATGCACCGGATGAGCAATCCTATATTATATTCAAAAGATAGTGAGTATCATGTATGTAATATAATTCATGAGAGAGAGAGAGAGAGAGAGAGAGAGAGAGAGAGAGAGAGAGAGAGAGAGAGAGAGAGAGAGAGAGAGAGAGAGAGAGAGAGAGAGCGCCAAGGCCCGAGGCTTAAGAGGGTTTACTTGTCCAAGAATCCTTAATGCAACTCTTTGAAGGTGAGGTAATTGGTACCCGAAGCTCTCCCACCAAAAAAGAGGCTTCACCAAGGACTCCCTCTTCCAACATATGGTGGAAGTAAAAGCCGTGCCTCTTTGGTCTCCATAGTTGATTAGCTCTTGAAGGAATGCGTCGTGATGATCTTCCGAGAGGGCCTTGGGAAGGAAGTTGCGGCTCTCTTCTTGTAGCATTTAGTTTGTGAAAAGATCCGGCTTGTAGGCCGGATGCAAGAGAGCCGCAAAGTGGTAAATGGGCCTCTTCATAAAATCCCATCTCTTTTGGAAAAGAAAGAGGATATCATCTTTCTTGGGGGAATCTTCAAAGACATCACTACAAAAAGAGAGAGAGAGAGAGGTGAGGCATAGTGCAAATCAGCAAAAAACATATTGTTGACTTGAGAATGGAGAGCAAAGGAGATACATCATACTGTGTCCCATCGGGGGACCATCAAGAATGGTTGATGCCTCTATTTCCTTGTATGTGAAGTGGTGAAGAAGGCCTATGGTAGATCCCTCCATGTCGGTCATTCGGAGCACTCTGTAGATGGGCAAGATGGCTACCACAAGACCCTTCACCTCTTCCCAAAATTCTTCTTTGAGGGAAAGCCGTTGGATGGCCTTTGCCTCTTGTGAGGTTGCCGAGTTCTCTCCTTCACACCATTGCTTGAACTCATCGGACACCATGGTTTTTTGCACTTTGTTTTGGACATCGTAGAGGTGCTCAAGAAGAAGCCACATAGAGGCAAATCGTGTTGTCGAGGGTTTCTTCAACTCCTTGTCGGAGTACGTGCGAAAAATTGCAAGTACTCTCACCTTAGCATTGATGAAGTTGACGATAGTGAGGGCTTGGGTGAGAATGGCCTTCACCCATTCTAGTTCTCCTATGTCTTCCATGAGAAGATCGAGGCAATGGGAGGCACAAGGGGTCCATACAATGTTCTTGTATTCGGCCTCAAGTAGTCGGCTCATGCTAGTGCAATTGGATGCATTATCGGTGATCACTTGCACCACATTTTCGGGCCCGACCTACATTAAAGAGAGAAAAATTTAGAACACTTATCAAGAGGGCAAAAAGTAGTAAGTACATACTACACATTGCACAAGAAGAGGGGACAACTTAAAGTCTCACCTCTTCTATTGCCGCCTTGATGTGCTTGTAGATGAATTTTCCCGTGACCTTCTTGCCTCTTGCTCCCGCATCAACCGCTCTCAAGAAGTAGGTGCCAAGAGGGCATGACACGAGTATGTTAATGATGCCCCTCTTCTTACGATCACTCCACCCATCGGAGAGAATGGAGCACCCATATTTTGCCCATCCGGCTCGCATGGGCTCAAGGGATTTGCCGATTCTTGTCCGCTCTTCGTCGAGCTTCTTGGTGCGCATGTCCGCATAAGATGGACCTGTCCACCCCTCACATGGACCGACGGCCGCAATAGCTTTCACCATCCTCTTCCACCGCTCTAGTCGAAGGATGTTGAAAGCAATTACACTCAATGATGGTGCGTGCAATCTCAATGTCCGCAAGCCTTTGTCTCTCTTTGAGGAAAGACATTGGACCGGAGCTCAAACCCACCGATTGCGAGAGAGAGGCTTGCCTTGCTTGCTTTGGAGGAAGGCCACTAGCACTTGCCGATGCCTTCTTCTTATTGGTAGCCATTGAGCTTGCCGTCACGTCACCGCTTGCAATGGAGGTAGAGGGAGAAGGGCCGCTTGTAGTTGTATCCTCCTCCGAGTCGGTAACGTCAATGTCGGGCACCACTATCTCCTCTTGGGCTCTCTTCATCCCCACCTTGCGCCTTTTCAATGGGAGATAGTTCTTCTTGCACTCTTCTAAAATGTTGTTGGGTATATTGGGACGTGGACCGGCTTCACCTCCCATCTTCGTGAAGTGGATGATGAGTCGAGTGGAGGAGGAGGTCATGATCTTGGGACAATACTTGCATGTCCACCTACAAACGTTTCGTTTGTCCCTCACTCTCTCATAGGAACGGCAATGCTTTTCAAAAGATTCATGAAGAGGGGGAGGCATGATAGAACACTTGAAAGTTGAGAGATTTAGAGCTGGAAGGCTGGAGGATCGGTTTGCTACGAGCCTGCTTAGGTCTTGGGAGCATTTGAGAAGTGGCCTGGAGCAGCATCAACCCACTTGCATGGAGGAGCGCTTGAGGCAGGCAACCCCTTCTTTGGAACCCCATGGTCAACACTCAGAGAGGCCACTTGGTTGGTAGTAGGCCTCATGTCTCTTGGGGTCCCATGGAAGAGGCTCCAACCCCCACTCTCGGTGATTAGCTTCAGTTTTTAGGATTGTTCGAGGAGGCTCAGAGCATCCAGCTATGAGGCATGAGGGGGGTGCAAACATGTGCCAAGATATGATAGAGGCTCTACCGGCTGAGTGGTTCATCCCTCTAGAGGGAGCAGCTCCCAAATGGATGGAGCCTATAGCGCGGATAATGTGTCGTGCTCTCTACAGTGGGTGGTCCTCAGTGCAATGTGCGTGACAATCTCACTCAAACAGACTGAAGAGAAAGGAAACAAGAGACATCAATAGAGCTCACAAAGACACAACAGCAGACCAGAACATATGACTCGACTATCTCAAAGACTGATACAGACTCTAGCGTGGCAGCACACTCAGCTCTAGCCCAGGACTTACAGGTACAATGGGGGTGTCGAGGCTCAGATGTGCCGGGATGGTGAAGACGTGCTCTGTGTATAGACTCACTCTAGACGACTACGTACAAGCTCGGAGGTGAAGAAGATAATCCAAATGACCAATCGCTACTACTCATATGTACCACCATAAAGAGCCACCAACGGCTCATAAATGTCAGCCATGTGGTGACTTGGCCACGATGTCCACTAGACTAGTCCGTATCTCTGCTGCCACGTGTCACTGCCCAGCCCAGAGAGTCCGTCCAGTGTGAACCAGCCTAGACCAACTGTACTAACTGTGTGTCTTGTGAAAGTGACACTGTAGCCTGCTATAGGTTGCCCGCCACAAGACCGCTCACCGTCCCGGTGGTAGGAATATTGAAAAAACTGTGAAAGAAAACCATTCGGTACTGTATCTGTACATCTTTCTTGAAGCAGGTTCTAGGCCCAAAAGTGGAGTTTAAACACACTGCACCGCTTGCAAACGTTTTAAGCCTTTGAATAGGCGGGACTCAATATGATTGCATAATCCAAGAATTCCAATTGGCAAAAAAATGAGGCTCTACAGCAAAGAGATAAGCTCAGTTTGATTCCAGCGCATCTTTATCTGCCCTAATCATAGTGATAGGAAAATGACATGGTCCATGCTTGCAGTTGCAGATGAACCTTGCCACACTTTTTGCAGAAACACTCTTCTCGAAAGGAGGGATGACCATAAGCCCGAGCAACACCGCAAATAGGGTTAAGCTCCATTATGATGGCAGATCAAAATAAATCCTTCATAGCAACAGGATACCAACCAAGTGAATGTTGAGAGCCAGCTGATGATGCGGGGGTGGGGGGGGGGGGGGGGGGGGGGGGGGGGGAACTTGCTGAGGTTGAGGGTGGGGAGGGCTAGATAGGGGCGAGGGGGGCTGGTTAGGGGCGAGGGGAAGGGAGGGGGTGGGTAGGGGCGAGGGGGGCTGGGTAGGGGAGAGGGGAAGGTGAGGGGGTGGGCAAGGGAGGGTAGGGGCGAGAGGGGGTGGGTAGGGGCGAGGGGGTGAGGGGGAGGGTAGGGGCGAGGGATGGGTGGGGCAAGAGGGGGTGGGTAGGGGTGAGGGGAAGGTGAGGGGGTGGGCAAGGGAGGGTAGGGGCGCGAGGGGGTGGGTAGGGGCGAGGGGTGAGGGGGAGGGTAGGGCGAGGGCGAGGGGGAGAGGGGGAGGGACTAGGGCGAGGGTGAGGGGGTGAGACTAGGGCGAGGCGAGGGTGGAAGGGGGTAGAGGGCGAGGGACTAGGACTAGGGCTAGGGGTAGTGAGGGGGCGAGGGGTAGGGTAGGGCGAGGGCGAGGGGGTGAGGGGGAGGGTAGGGCGAGGGGTAGTGAGGGGGCGAGGGCGAGTGGGAGGGTAGGGCGAGGGGTAGGGGGCGAGGGGATGAGGGGGACTAGGGGCAAATAAGAAGCACCCATTGGAATTCATCTGGCAGGACGGGCTCTGTGAAGGGAGTTTGCTAGACGCAGAGGAGAGTTTTGTTCTGGTCGGAGAAGCAGACACCACAGGGGTTGATGTTTGAGGGGTGGTGAACTCTTGTAGGGGAGATTTCTTCCCGCTTATATACTTTTTCATAGGCTTTCCAAATTCAACGGCTTTCATCCAGAGGGCTTTCACCGAGAGCGCATCAGGAGTATCATCTGTGACCTTCAACTCTTGAGCTGGCACATTAGGTTTAGTGATTGTGGACACATTTGAAGAGGGTATATCTTTAGGCCAAGAGTGAATAGAGACTCCATAACAAGGCATAGATTTGGTAGCCTCCAATCACTCGAGCAGATCTTCATCTGACTCTTCAGGTGTAGTAGGCTGTTCTTGTTCAGGTTTGGTTTCTATTGACAAAGAAACTTGCTACACCACGGGATCCATACCACCTTCTAAGAGAATGGGTTGCATCGAGGAGCCAGAAGCATGTATGCACATT
The DNA here is from genome assembly GCF_014529385.1 of Adiantum capillus-veneris. NCBI lineage: Eukaryota > Viridiplantae > Streptophyta > Polypodiopsida > Polypodiales > Pteridaceae > Adiantum > Adiantum capillus-veneris. Next base: position 98,191,886 of record NC_140945.1, on the reverse strand, counting down.
GCGTCGTTTTCCCAATCATGAAGTGCTTTAGTGTGTCGCAGCCATGGTCTTCCAATGAGCAAAGGAAATCCGCCCTCAACCTGGGGAAGACGAACTACAACAAAATCCAAGTTAAAAGTAAAGTCTTGTACCTGCAGAGGCACATTGTCCACTATGCCCACTCGGTAGACTGTCCCGCTGTTCGGCCAATGTAACTGTGAAGGGAGCATGGCGAGTAGGCTGTAGACCTAGAGCTAACATAGTGAAGTCGGGCATCAGGTTGATGCCAGATCCACCATCCACTATCACTCCTGAGAATTGCCTATCCAAGACGGACACTGTCAGGCGAGGGCTTCTATAATCAGTGAGTGGAGCAGCAGGATTGGATATCATATAGGACTCTGATGGTTGCACTGGGAGGTGCCCGCCACTAGGACCTGCTCCAGTATACAATGATTGAATAACAGCAAGGGTGTCACTTTTAAACTTTGCATCTAGTCGCAGCATGTCATAGAGGGACACTTGTTGGAAGGTGTTCTTCAAGACTGACTCTGTTGTAAGCTTCTCTTTTTCTACCTGTTGTTGTTCCTCTGGTACCTTGATCTTTTGTAGATCGGAAACTGCTACCAAGAAAGCTTCATCAATATCGGAGAGCAAGGATTTGGATTCCTTCATGGCACTGGGGGATGGCTTGTTAACAGCTGCAGGCAGGGTATCCACTCGTGTGAGAATGTGTGGGGGAGTTGAACTTGATGGAATGCTAAGACCGAGAGCAGCTCTCTGGGCCCTGGTGAGGACGCCCGATGGCTCCTCTGCCAACTGCTGCGGCTTATTTTGAGGGGTAACCACGTGGGTAGAAGGGGGTGGCTGATAAATGGTGCTCACTGCTATCAAATTGAGCTTGGGAAAGGCAAACTCATTCTGGCTTTGACTCGAGTTCGAAGCCGTGGATGCACAAAGTTTAGGGCAATCTTACTGTAGTGATCCTTCGTTTCAGGGCAATGACGACACCGAGGGGACCCTTCTGGCAGGGGGCATTTGCTTTGGTAATGCCCATATTCCCCGCATCTGTAGCACAAAATGGGCCGATTCAAAGGGCGAGTCGACGGCCGAGGTGGTCCTTGCTCCTGGTGCATGGAGTTGGAGGTGGAGGCATGGAAGTTTTGAGGGGATGAGGGAGCATGGGTATGATAAAAGCTCTGAGACGGAAAAGTACTTTGCCTACCTTGCATAGGAGGGGCTGTCAACAAAGGTGGCATATTGTGTGGACGGTCACATGGAGAAACCATGTTGGATGCAGGCGCTGGCCCTTGCTGAAGAGTAGGACCAAGACTTTGCTGTATTTTTCGCAATCCCTTGAGGTAGTAGCAGTCCTTGTCCTCATGCCCAGACTTTTCGCAGAAGTGGCAATAAGCTCGAAGGGGACAGTCCTGTAGAGGATGTCCTGGAGAGCGACACGAGCTGCACCATACTCCCTCTTGATTTGATCCAAAGCTTCATGATGTGGGGCCTTCTCCTATTTGAGAGAGATTGATTTCTCCTCTTGTAGAGCTCGCTGTAGTTTTAGGGCTTCCAGTTCCCGACGTAAGGAAGTCAAAGGGTCGGACGGACTCTCCAAGAGTACCGAGGCAGTCTCTACCTGACAAGGGTCGGTAAACAACTTCCTTGCCCCCTCTATCCTAGTAGCACCAACAACAAATTCCTCCAAGGTGGCATCAGGTCGGAGATTCTCTCTCAGTTTTTGCTGAGAAGTCTTTGGAAGCGCCTTCTCTACCCATTTCTTGACCATGAACTCACCTGGTGGTTGAGGAAGCTTGGCGACCAGGGACTTGGTTTTAGTCATGAGTTTTGCAAAAGTCTCCTCTGGTTGGAGCACCATGTTGGCCAACTCATCCAAAACCTTTTCCTGGTAGTCACCTGGCCTGAATGCTACACATAACTGTTGTCTTAAAGCTGTCCAAGTTGCAAAATGGTTCTCTGCGAACTGGCTGTACCACTTGTCTGCCAAACCATCCAAGGTAGATGGAAAGAGTACTAAGTAGGCATCTTCTCGGTTGAGGCCACGACCTCTGCAGAGAGATACATCCTTGCATGGTCGTCAGCATCTTCTGAAGAGAGTCCTTTGAATGTAGGAAACTTGATGTTTACCTTAGCCAAAACGCTAGCCAACGGCTCCATGGCCCCTTGTTGAGCCTGTTGCTCAGTAGCCTGCTGTAGCAGAATAGGAGAGAGCTTTACTAAGAAGGTGATCTGGAAGATATGGAACCGGAGGAAGGAATGGGTGATGTCGTATGTGGAGGTATGGTTGATGAGGTTGATGGGCTTCTAACAGGTTCCAAGGGTCGTCTTCTGTTGTAGTACTTCAGAGGACTCAGTAATGCGCTTTGACGCTCGATTGACCTCCTTGTATGGGTCATGCAACGACCACCAAACCAACCAAGCTTTTGGGCAAGAAAACTTTGAACTGGCTGAAGACTGGTCTAGACTCTACTAGACCAGCCAAGTGACTAGAGCGGGCTGGACAAGGGAGGAGACCAGGGACGAGACCAGGCTGGCAAGGGACTAGACCAGGTTGGGGACCAGGGACGAGACCGGGCTGGACCAGGGACGAGACTAGGCTGGACCAGGGATGAGGTCCATACCAGGGCGAGAGATGACTAGTGCGAGGGACTAGACCTGTTGGACCAGGCGAGAGAGGAACAGTGCAAGGCAAGGTAGGTGAAGCTAGATAGACCCAACTAGCTTCAAGATTTGTACCTCACAGAGTGAGATTTCAGTTGAGGTCCCACCGTGATCACCAAAATGAGAGCACCTGTAGTGCGGATAATGTGTCGTGCTCTCTACAGTGTGTGGTCCTCAGTGCAATGTGCGTGACAATCTCACTCAAACAGACTGAACAGAAAGGAAACAAGAGACATCAATAGAGCTCACAAAGACACAACAGCAGACCAGAACATATGACTCGACTATCTCAAAGACTGATACAGACTCTGGCGTGGCAGCACACTTAGCTCCAGCCCGGGAGTCACAGGTACAATGGGGGTGTCGAGGCTCAGATGTGCCGGGATGGTGAAGATGTGCTCTGTGTATAGACTCACTCTAGACGACTACGTACAAGCTTGGAGGTGAAGAAGATAATCCCGATGACCAACCGCTATTACTCATATGTACCACCATAAAGAGCCACCAACAGCTCATAAATGTCAGCCATGTGGTGACCTGGCCACGATGTCCACTAGACTAGTCCGTATCTCCACTGTCACGTGTCACTGCCCAGCCCAGAGAGTCCGTCCAGTGTGAACCAGCCTAGACCAACTGTACTAACTGTGTGTCTTGTGAAAGTGACACTGTAGCCTGCTATAGAGCCTTCACGCGACTGGAGGTCCTAATCGCAGTTCAGACTTGCTCAGAGTCCATACCCCACATGTTCTTTGAGGTTCAGGGAGAGGATCGCCTTCATAGATTCTCGAGGCTCCACAAGTTGCAGAGTGTTTCTTTTAGAGGATACAAGTTGTGGGCATGTGCAGGAGAACCTGTGTCATAGATCCTGACCCATCAGATCTTGAGACAGGCCACTGGCGGCTCTGGGCTTGGGAGAGCTATCCTCTGGCAGGAGTACAATGGGATCCTAGAGAGTGGTTCTGGAGGGATCCCTTCTCTTCAAGTGATCACCCTAGGATCCCCTTATTCCAGTACACAGTTCGACTGGGCAGTCACATAGTGGCAGCACGGAGGGAGGCTTGTCCTGTTGTAGCACTTCATTGGTAGGAGGAGGGTCTCACAACTGTGTTCTTGTCAGGTTTTTGGGAGCGGTTGTGGGACTGCAGGCAGTCGAGGAGAGTTACTATGTTCCAGTGGCTAGTTGCACATAGAGCTACAGCAGTTGGGAGCTGGCTAGCACACGGTGGCTTTTTGGTAGCATGTGCAGCTCGTGGCTATCCTTTGAAGAGTCGGCATCACTATCTATGGGACTACCCCATGTCACAACAAGTTTGGCTTCGGGTTCTTCGGTTGACGCGAGCTCTTTTCACAACCCGACAGTACACTTGGGGTGTTGCAGTCTGGTCCATTCTCATGGGCCTTGCGCTCCATTTTGAGTTGTCTTCCACCAGCAGGATGATCGTTATCCAAGGGGGCTGACCCACAGTCCAACTTGCCACAGAGCTTACCCCCAAGGAGTGGTGCAATGAGAGAGATGTGTTGGGAGCTCGTTTATGGACTAACACTCTGGTTCATTTGGCGGGTCCGCTACTTCCGCATCCTCAAGGCTCGCCTTGTCCCACTGGCAGAGACTGTTCGCGACTTCTGGCTAGAGCTGATTCACACTCTCAAGGGTCAGTTTGAGAGACTCCAGGGAAATTCTGACCGCATGCGGGAGCGTAGAGAGGCTTTCTTGCGACTCTGGCGCCCAGGGCCCTTCTTCACCATGGTCCATGGTATGCCTAGATAGCACTACCGGCCACGAGTGTGTCTTTTTCCTCCTCCCATTTTGTGATTTAGCCCTCATTGTACATATTTTGTCTACTCACTGGGAGAGTCTCCCCTTACTTTTAATGTAGCCCTCTCTAGTGGAGGTGGTTTGTAGCCCTATGGGAAGTTTTATTGACTAATGGAAGGATCTTTTTCTCAAAAAAAAAACATGATGCTCCTGAAGCATAAGAATATCAATCATACCACCCACAAGGCATCTCTAAAGCTCCTAGTGCAAGTGGCCCCTGTGGCGCTGAAACTGGGACCCACCTAAACCCTGCACATTCCATGAGATAATCCTCATGGGATCAGTGAGAAAAGACCGATGCTCCGATAGCATCCAATCTCGCTATTTGCAAGGGCAGTTTGGATGGGGAGTAATCTGCATTGGAGTGACCTCTAGGCAAACATATGTGAAGTGACTGTCTCACCCAGGCCCAAGCACAGCGTGCAATCCGTAGGGCTACATCCTCTGTCAAAGAATTCTCATGTACAAATACATAGCAAGGGGGACTCTTGAGTGTCAGCAAACAAGTGCACCACAATGTGCCTACATCCTGCTGCATCCGGCGGCGTCACACTGAACTTGGCTAGAGGCCAAAGTGTCTGCACCAAATCTATCACCCCCAGGTCCCCTGTATGGTGTGAGAACTCAACAGCCTCGACCTGGAGCCAGTCAAGAACTGTGTGCAAGATCCACTCTATGTGATCCCTACTGCACAACGGAAAGGAGAAACCTAGCGGTGTATCCAAAGCCTCGGTGCCTCGGGCTACTAGAAAAAGGATGTGAACTTGAAAGAAAGCTGCCTCAAGATCGGGAGAAGGGTCACAAGAAAATGTGGGAAATTGTAGTTGAAAAATTTCGTCTGACACTATCGAAACTAGTCTGCCCACGGGGGACTGCTGCAAAAGGAGAGGTATGAACCAAAAGTGCCGTCCTCAAGTAGGGTTGTCCCTCTCGAGCCATGCGGCTCGTAGTGAAAGCACTACCAAGAGAGCGTCTAGCTGCGGATGTGTATCCAATCCCTGACGTCGGAGGAGGAGTGTGGGATGGGTTGTGTTATGAGCGCGTATTGAGTTAGAAGAGAGCAAGAGGATGCGCTCACAATGTAGAAGAACTTGGGACTTGATGATAATCTTAATCTTGATTAGAAGACTTAATACTTTATTAAGAGAGCTAGATACAAGACTTGGATTACATGACTTGAGTACAAGACAAGGCTTGATTGCAAGTGATGTTATGAGCGGCGTATTGATAGAAGAGAGCAAGAGGATGCGCTCACAATGTAGAAGAACTTGGGACTTGATGATAATCTTAATCTTGATTAGAAGACTTAATACTTTATTAAGAGAGCTAGATACAAGACTTGGATTACATGACTTGAGTACAAGACAAGGCTTGATTGCAAGGACAAGACTTGAACATAAAACAAGAACTAGAAGAGGGATTTCCTCATAGGAGCCTCACAACTGGTGTTGGCAAGACTGAGGGCTTGTGGCCCAAGACCCCTATTTATACAAGTGCTTGAGGAGGTTACTTGAGGCAGTTAGAACTTTCTAGGTTCTTCTTGAGGAGGTTAGAATCTTCTAGAACCTTCTTGATCCTTCTAGTTCTTCTAGAACTTTCTAGAGCTTTTCAAAAACTTCTAGATTCTTTCGGAATCTTCTCCAAGCTTCTAGAAACTTCTAGAATCTCCTTGATACTTTTAGAACCTTCTAGAATCTTTTAGATACTTCTAGATTCTTGTAGAGCCTTCTAGTGATGATGTAGGCGATGACACAGGCAACGATGCCGGCAGCGACTGACTCTCAAGCATCCATGACATTACCCCCTCCTCTAGCGAGAGTTCCACGAGGAGCAGTGGTGTTCCTTGACTGCGGCTTCCATGGATGTTGTTGATGGAACTCTTGGACTTTGAGAGATGCATGCTTAAGATTGTGTGCTGGTTCCCATGTTCGTTCATTGACATCATAGCCTTTCCAATGCATCAAGTACTGTAACCTGCCACGCGAAACTCGAGAATCTAGGACTTTCTTGACCTCATATTTGTCATGTCCTTGAATCTCAACTGGAGGAGGTGGTTGTAGGGCTCTTCCTGGGAACTTTGATGTGTGACAAGGTTCTAGGACTGAGACATGAAAGACCGGATGGATTTTCATGGATGATGGAAATTGGAGTTGATAGGTGACTGGATTGACTTGACGGATAATTTTAAACGGGCCAAGCCTTTGATAATCAAGCTTTTGACAGGGACCAGATGAACGCAGATCACGCCAGAGGCGCCACACTTTATCCCCTCCTTTGTATTTTGGATGCTGCATGCGATGGAGATCTGCATTGTTTCTATACTTGGATTGAGATTCTTTTGATATGAATTGTAAGTTCTTTGTGAATTAGTGATAATTGTTGTGTAAGATGAATAGCAGTTGGATTCTTGACTTGATGGTGTGTGTGGATATCTTGTTTGGGATGTTGTGTTGTCAAATTGGCTTTATCTGACATAAAAATAATTCTAAATGAATTATTGGATTTATAAGTGAGAGGGTTTTCTCGCTTGGAACACAGGAAAAATAATTCTAAACGAATTATTGGAATTTTAAGTAAGAGGGTTTTTCTCATTGGAGACATCCAAGTACAGAGTATTCCTAGTGCGTCATTGAAAGTAATGACGGGAGCATTGAGAACGGGAATATTTGTAAGGCCACCAGGAACGGGTACTTTTGATGCGTCACATCGGATGGGTGACAGGGAGCATCGGAAAGAAGTATCCGACAATCCAGGAATGGACATCTCTGATGCGTCATAGGATGGGTGACATAGAGCATCGTGAAGGTGATTGTACCGTAAGTTTGGTAGGAAAGGACTAGGTGATGGGTATTCCTGATGCGTCACAAGGTGGGTGACCGGTGCATCGGAAAGGGGATATCCATAGTCGAGAGGAAATGCGAACTGGAAAGAGGCATACGCGTAAAGATGCAAGCACAAGAATAAAGATGAGTTCTGAGAAGCTTTTCTTAAAAAGCAGAAAATTTGAACGAGTTTTCCGGGAAGAGCAAACGCTTTCCCGCGAGGAATCTATGTCTGCATTGCATTTGTGCATGTGGTTGCATCCAGGGACGCCTGGGAAGTGTTGTGAAAAGCATTGTTAGGTTTTATTGAGTTTTTGGGCAGGTTTAGACCAATTTTAATATATGCCGGCCGCCCACTTAATAAGTGGGTAGCCACTTAGAAAATAAAGCAACAAAACCAGCCAGCGAATTCTCTCTCCCTATTTCGGGTAGAGCAGCGCAAAAAAAAAAAAAAAACGGCCGCGATCTCTGCGCGAGCAGCTATTTGTGCCGTGGCCAAAGAGCTATAAAAGCACCACATGCCCTCACTGAAAGGAAGTTACCAACGTCAGCAAGAGAAGACTATGTCGTCAGAGATTGCGAGACTACGAAGCACGGAAGTCGCTTTTCCCGCGCAAGAGCGATAGGTATCTATTGTGGATTTGCCATACGAATTGTTGTCGCGTGTTTGCGTGTGTGTTTGCAAGTACTTCATCGCGAAGGAGAAGCGAGAAGGCTTTGGCCTACGCATGGGAATTTCGGGAACGGAATTCGGAAATTGTCTGTGGAGTCTCGACTCCGAGTACAGACGGAAAAAGGATTGAGAGTTCGTCTCTCGGATTTCCCTTACGGGAAGGAACGACCATCGAGTCAGAGAATTAGAACGGAGGGGTTTTCTCCGGTTCTTGTGCTTGTAAAATGATTCTCCCTAATAAAGGATTCTCTTTAAGGGGGGGGACCAGCCCATCTTCTGGTCCCCAGTACTGTGTCGATCTCCTCACTCTCTCTCTCTCTCTCTCTCTCTCTCTCTATCTATCTATTTCTCTCTATATCCTTTGGCTTCAGTATTAAGTGATAAATTCTATTTATCCGAGTATATTTTATATTGTTATGCGCTCCCGTTTGTGACATGTTGACCATAATTAGCAAAGAATGGAGTGTGACGGGTGGAGGCATGAAAATTGTTATTATAGGAGAATTCTGCTAGCGGTAGGAGATCCTGGTGATAATTGATAGTACAACGGAGATACTGTTTCAAAACTTGATTTACTCTCTCTGTTTGTCCATCACTTTGTGGGTGATTGGCTGAGGAGAGGTTGATTTGTACTCCGAGTAGCTTGAATAATCTTTTCCAAAAGCTAGAGATAAATTGTGGGCCTCAATCAGAAACTAGGTCATCCGGTAATCCGTGATAGCGATAGATATGCTTCAGAAAGAGTTTGGTTGTACCTTGGCCGGTGATGGTTTTAGTGGTTGGATTAAAGTGTGCCATTTTTTTAAACCGATCCACGACTACTAAAATGGAGTCAAATCCTTGTGACAAGGGTAGCTCTACAATGAAATCCATGGAGGTGTGTGACCATAATTTGCTTGGAATGGGCAAGGGATGGAGTAACCCATGAGGACGATGACGAGGGGCCTTTAATCTATTGCAAGTGTCACAAGTGCCTACATACTCCTTGACAAGCTTCCACATTTGAGGCCACCAAAAGTCACGGGAGAGAAGCTTAATTGTCTTATTAACCCCAAAATGCCCTGCTGATGGAAGATCATGTCGTTGCTGAAGTACCTCCAAGCGTGTTGATCCTGGCAGAATATAGAGAAGACCCTTATAATAAATTAGTCCATCATTTTCTTGAAAGTCCTCATTAACCTCTTGTCCTTGTAGTTGTTGTCTAATATTCTGAGCAAGTGGGTCTTTGGCAATTTGCGTCTTCGCCTTAGAAAGAAAAGTAGAATCTTCCGGAGCTTGGCTCATGGTGGCGTTTAGCTCAAGCTGCTTTGAAACCTAGCTCAAGCTGCTTAGGTTTCAAAATCATTGACTCTTGTTGATCAAATGCTGCGTTGCCTTTTCTAGGTGCAAGGTAGGATCTTCTTGATAAGGCATCTGGCTTACCTTGTTGACGGCCAGGTCTATAAGAGATAAGAAAATCGAACCTTGATAGGATACTACTCCACCTGGCTTGGCGACGTTTCAAGACGCTGGATGCCATGAAGTATTCCAAATTCTTGTGATCTGTATAGACAGTGATCTTATGAGAAGCTCCTTCAAGTAGGTGACGCCAAGCATTGAAGGAGTAGATGATTGCTAAGAGCTCTTTGTCATGGATTTCATAATTGATTTCTGTAGTTGAGAACTTGCGGGAATGAAAAGCCATTGGACGTACTTGACCATCCTCTCCTACTTGGGATAGAATAGCGCCAAGGGCAAAATCTGAAGCGTCTGCTTTTAGGATGAAAGGCTTTGTAGGATCTGCGTGAATTAGAATGGGTGCGGTTGTGAAAGCTTGCTTGAGAGCTTGAAAAGCTTTCGCGGCCTCTGAGTCCCAGACAAACTTATTATGGCATGTCAACCTTGTGAGTGCTGTAATCACCTTGCAGTATCCCTATAAAGATACGATAGAAATTTGCAAATCCGAGGAAACATTGAACATCTCTTACCCAGGGGGGTGTCTCCCAATCAAGGATGGTTTGAACCTTCTTTGGATCCATGGAGATTCCCTTTTCAAAGATAACATAACCAAGAAATTCCACCTTAGATTGATGAAAAGAGCACTTCTCCAACTTTGCATATAGCCCTGATGTACGAAGCTTTTCAAGCACTACTCGTACATGGTGCTCATGCTCTTCTTGATCCTTGGAAAATATCAAGATATCATCCAAGTATATTACCAAAAAATAATCCAAATACTCCGGAAAGATATCGTTTATTAAATGTTGAAAAACTGCTGGGGCATTTGTGAGACCAAATGGCATGACGGTATATTCAAAGTGGCCATACCTTGTCCAAAAGGCTGTCTTCCATTCATCACCTTCTTTGATTCTGACTAGGTTGTAAGCACCACGAAGGTCTATTTTTGTAAATATTCTTGCCTTGCCAAGGCGCTCAAGAAGCTCTTGGATCAAGGGAAGGGGATAGCGATTCTTGACGGTGATCTTGTTCAGGCCCCTATAATCCACGCACATCCGGAGAGTTCCGTCCTTTTTTACAAAGAGTATTGGAGCTTCTGCTAGGGACTTTGAATGCCGTATGAACCCCTTAACAAGATTCTCATCAATATTTTTTTATAATTCTACCAATTCATCTTGAGATAGCTTGTATATTGGGCTAAAAGGGGGTTGGATTCCCTCCTGAAGCTCTATAGCACAATCATAGGGTCGATGCTCCGGTAAGAGGTCTGCATTATTCTTCTCAAAAACATCATCGTAATCTTGATATTGACGTGGCAATGCCTCCATGATTTTTGTTATCGACGTGTCGGTTAGTGTTGCAAATATGGAAAGTTGGATACTTTTTGGCTGCACGCGTGAAGACCTTGGCTCCAAGATATATAGGCCTATTATGCCTTCCCTTCTTCTTTTGGACTTTTTGTGGTTCAATTCTCCGAGCCCTCCAATTGATGTCAGGATTATGTAATTCAAGCCACGGTAGCCCAATAACAATTGGATTGCTTGGGCTTTGTATAATATTGAACGCTATTCTTGAAACATGCTCCTTCAATGTTACTTCTATGGGGTGAGTTTCATACCTGACATCCCCTGAAGCGAGGGGACGACCATCAATGACTTCTACAGTTGTTGGATTAGACTTCTCCACAAGTGGTATGCCTTGTTCTTTTGCAAATTCTTTGTCCATGAAGCACGCCGTTGCGCATGAATCTAGTAATGCTTCACAATCCAAGTGCCTACCCGGCATATGGATCTTGACTGGTAGCATAAAACTTGAAGTGGAATCAGCTGGAAGAAAGAGACCTTCTTTTGCTTGTCTTTTGTCCAACTGGTCGGTCTCTATTGGGGTTGGACGTCCATGTTTTCCGAACACGTTGAGGCCATTGCACCATGAACCTTCATCCTTCTCTTCCTTGGACACTGTTGAACAATGTGCCCCTGCTCTCTGCAATACATACATAGGCCATTAATGCGTCGCCTTTGCTTCTCCTCGGATGAGAGAGGTTGAAACCGTGTTGAATCAATTTGCATGGGCTCAATGCTTGATTCATGACCCTGTTGAGGTGTGTAGCCATTATTTGTCACTTCTGTTTGGGGTCGCAATGGTGCCCCAAGACGCCTCTCTTGTCTCCTCTCAAATAGTCGATTATCACATTCTATTGCTTGAGAGATGAACTCGCTTAGTGTGTGAACCTTTGGCATAGTCAATAAAAGATCTTTTACGTCGTCCTTTAATCCCCACCGAAATTGGCTAATGAAATATTCCTCATGCCAAGTCAAATCACAAGTGAGCTGTTGAAATTCGGATGCATAGACGGATGCAGGTCTTGATCCGTGGCAGAGATTTCTAAGTTTGGTTTCAGCAACCCTTGCTCTATCAGTATCCAAAGGTTGCGGAGAACTCCGTCCACAGTCATAAAGGAGAGGAGATTCTTTTTCAAGTAAGGGAGCAAACCAAGAGAGAGCCGTACCCGAGAGGAGGGTCCCAATAAGGCCTACTTGAGAGGCATCATCTGGATAACGCTCTCGTTGCATTCGAATGAAGAGACGCACTTGTTGGAGAAAACCTCTAAACTTTGATCTAGTCCAATCAAATTTTTCAAGCATGCTGACCTTAGGCTCCTTATGTTGTTGAGAATAGCTGGATCTTGCAGCTTGTGCTTGATGTGTGTTTGTCTCTTAAAGCTCTTGAATTTGACGTTGAAGATCTTGCAACGCTGGTCCCAAGATTAGGGGTTGCCCTGCTTGAAGTTGAGCGTTACTCTCGCGAAGTTCTTGTAACTGAGCTTGGATGCTTTGCAATGCGTTGATGACACCTTCCATCGTCGGCTCCATGATGGCTTGAGAAGATTAACAGATGGTAGTCTTGCCAAACTGTTATGAGCGCGCATTGAGCTAGAAGAGAGCAAGAGGATGCGCTCACAATGTACAAGAACTTTGGACTTGATGATAAGATTAATCTTGATTAGAAGACTTAATACTTTATTAAGAGAGCTAGATACAAGACTTGGATTACATGACTCGAGTACAAGACAAGGCTTGATTGCAAGGACAAGACTTGAACATAAAACAAGAACTAGAAGAGGGGTTTCCTCATAGGAGCCTCACAACTGGTGTTGGCAAGACTGAGGGGCTTGTGGCCCAAGACCCCTATTTATACTAGTTCTTGAGGAGGTTAGAACTTTCTAGGTTCTTCTTGAGGAGGTTAGAATCTTCTAGAACCTTCTTGATCCTTCTAGTTCTTCTAGAACTTTCTAGAGCTTTCCAAAAACTTCTAGATTCTTTCGGAATTTTCTCCAAGCTTCTAGAAACTTCTAGAATCTCCTTGATACTTTTAGAACCTTCTAGAATCTTAGAGCCTCAGTAGTTGCCAAGGCGGCCGACATTCCCTCAGTTCGAGTTCTGGTTAGGGACTCTCAGACTCTCCCGAAGGTCATCCTACTTTCTCGGGTGAGTGGGGGTTGGTTTAGACAACGTGGAGTATGCGGGCCTTCCGAATCAGTGCTTCATTTGTCGACAGATGGGCCATCTTGTGAAGGCGTGTCCATGGCCCCGACCTACACCACAGGCCTAGCCGCAGCCTTCAGGGGTTGGCCAGCAGCCATCGGCAGAGACACAGAGCACACAGGTAGAGCCACCCTCCGAGCCTGGGGCTCCAGTTGAGGAGGGATGGCAGCAGGTTCGTGGTCGACGACGGTAGGGGCCACAGCGACAGCCTGGCACTCAGCATGGTCCTTAGGCGCCTGCCCAGCAGCAGTGGGTTCCCACGGGAAACCGATTCGGTCCCCTTGAGCAGGACGAGGTCCCTGCTCCAGTCTCCACCTCAGCTTCATCCTTGACAGCCCCCCCTTCCCCGAGTTCCCCCACTCCTCCTTAGCCCCCCCCCCTCCCCTCACCCCGCCTCCTGCTCCCGCCGCCTCTCCTCCTCGTCCTTCTACCTTTGCCGACCCCGCTGCTCCTACACCCCCTCCTCTCGCTCCAGTCCCACAGTCGACCCAAGGGGTAGGGCCATCCTTGCCTACTAGGAGATCTCTTGGCAGCGCCTTTGCCATGAGTCGCTTGGCGAGAGAGGGACAACCTTTCTTGCGACCCCCTCTTCTGGTACAGACGTCTCCCTTTGCAACAGTCCCTCGTTGTCTGACGAGCTTCGACATTCGGTGCCGATGGAACTTCTTTGCCTACGACTTCACACGCTTTCTTGGCGACGTCTCATCAGACTTTGAGGCAGCCTGCTTCAGGGTTCATGTTCTGTTCCTTGCAGCTAGGGGGGTAGAGGCCTTGGACTAAGCGGTTGGCTTCTCTTTTCCCCTTTGCGGCAGGGACCAGACTAAGTGGACTCTTGACTCAGTGTTGGAGTGGCTACAGACAGAGGCCCTAGAGTTCTCTCACCACATGGGAGACCCAGGAGTTACAGACATGCTTTAGACTCTTTGGCCATTGGCCAAGTTTGCTGTGACCCCTCCAGATGCAGCAGGATGTAGATACATTGTGGTTCATTTCTTTGCTAATACGCAGTGCCCGCCATGCTATGTACAATTCATGAGGACTCCTGGATAGAGGAGGTTGCTTTACGCACGGCTCGGTCTACGTGGGCTTGGGCCAGGCACTCTTTGCAGTCACGCCTATCTAGAGGACGCTCGGATGCGGATTACTCCCCATCCAAGCGAGCCTCGAAGATAGCACGTTTAGCTGCTGCGGTAGCATCTATTCTCTCTTGCTCTCCATGAGGATCGTCTCATGGAACATGTAGGGATTAGGTGGGCCCCAGTTTTAGCGTCAGAGGGGCCGAGTGCATTAGGAGCTTCAACGATGCCTTGTGGGAGGAGAGATTGATCTACTTATGCTACATGAGCATCATCTGTGTGAGAGCCGCATTAGACGATGTGGTCAGCTTTTGCGTGGGCGATATGATATTTTTTGGTCAGCTGCTTTTGGACCTGGATGCATCCAGGGTGGGGTATGTATGACTATTGCGGATTCTTTGCAGTAGGCCATTGTGGGCAGAGGGATTATTGTGCCAGGCAGGGCTCAGTGGATCACTATGCAGGTTCAGGGTTGCCTTGTGGGCTTTCTGAACATCTATGCGCCCAATGTGGCGAGTGCATGTGCGGAGTTTTGGTCACAGATTGTTGAGTCTCTGCCGCAGGGGGTAACTTCAACATGTTGAAGGACCCCTTTGACAGGATTGGTGGTAGCCATGCTACTGTGCATGGAGTTGAGCTGGCAGCTTGGGAGAGGTCTTGTATGACTTTGAGGGTTTCGGATGTGTGGCATCATTCTAGCTTTGTGAGGCCCCCAGACAGCCTGGCCTTCTCCCGTTTGGACCGCAGAGTGGGAGGAGTGAATTTATCGCGGGATAGAGTCGCTTCTACACTAGTGACCACTTCTGTGACTTGGGTGGGACAGTTGGCATTCTGACAGGGATTTCCTTCTCGGACCATGCACCAGTGATCCTCACAGTGGCAGATAGGCACAGGAGGGGGAGCACGATGCTTCGCATCCCTGAGAGGGTCTTCTTGGACTCTACAATCAGAGAGCGTATGGAGGCTCTTTGGACAGAGAACCTAGACATTCAGGATTCTCCTGCTGACAGAGTGGCCTCAGGACTAGCTCAGCTTAGTCGTTTCTTTCTCCAGGAGTCTTTGGCTCGCCTGGCTGCAGCGAGAGAGGAGCAACGTCTTCGACGTGGCGTTGCTTCCTTGCAGAGGATACAAAAACAGCATCCAGATAGTCCTTGGTTCGAGGAGCAGTTACAGCAGGCTCGCCAGAAGCTTATTAGCACAGAGGAGCGGCGCCATGAGTTTGCTTTCCATCGACAGGTATCTCAGCGGACGCAGGTGGGTGACAGAATGAGTGGTGCTTTTCTTTGAGGCAGTGGGACCTCGGCATACGCATGCCAAGGTCAGTCAATTGAGGAGGCCCGACGGGTTAGTTGCTTCTGAGCCAGAGGACATGCGTGCATTTGCTACTGACTTTTACCGTGAGTTACTGTTTGCAGAGCCCCAGTCAGAGCGTCAGGATGCATGCAGAGACCAGGTGTGGGCACAGATGCCTTGTCTTGTGACTGAGGAGATGCGTCAGAGGCTTGAGCTGCCACTTCAGCTTGAGGAGTTAGTTGCACACGGCTCTTAGTGCACTCTCCCGTGGTAGGTGTCGAGGTGAGGATGGCTTGACTCCCAGTTTTTCCTTGGAGTACTGGGACTTGCTTGGCCCAGATCTTTGTAGTGCTTTTCAGTACATCTTGCACACAAGAGAGATGCCTGACAGCATGAGTGAGGGCGTGATCTACCTCATTCCCAAGGAGGGTGGCTCCTTGGATGAGATTCGACAGTGGCGCCCCATCACCATCCTCAACTCAGCCTACAAAATTCTTGCCAAGGCTCTGAGTTTGAGGATTCAGCCGCCTCTAGAGAGCCTTATACATGGGACTCAGACAGGTTTAGTCAAGGAGCGTAGTATCCTTGACAACATCTTTACTTTTTGAGAGGCTTGAGCCCTAGCACGGCTCCGTGGTGAGGATTTGGTGATTCTTTCTTCTTGATCTTGAGAAGGCCTACAACAGAGTTGACTAGGACTTTCTCGAGAGCACTCTACGCAAGATGGGCTTCTCAGATGGTTGGATCATAGGGGTGTCAGCTTTGTACAGACGGGCACACAGTCAGGTACTTTTGTCAGGAGGTAGAGATGATCGTTTCATGCTCACACGTTCGGTCAGACATGGCTGCCCTCTTGCCCCCTTCCTCTTTCTGTTCTATGCTGAGGCGATGAGCAGGTTTTTGGTGTCGCAGCAGGTTGGTTTACGTGGCTTAGCGCTTACTATTCGGGGAGATGAGCTACTGGACGTTGAATTTGCAGACGACTCAGCATTGTACTTGGATGGCTAAGAGGCCAACCTTCATAGGTGTAAGCAGGCTCTAGAGACCTTTTGTTGTGCATCTGGCGCACTGATCAACTGGAGAAAGACAGTGGCTTTCTCGATTGGTAGCGGTCCTTTACCCGATTGGATGTCAGGTGGGGGTTTCAGGTGGAATCCCCCAGGGACTGCAATTCTCGATAGTTGGGCTGTCAGGTTGGTTTGGACTTGTCTCTCGAGCAGTAGATTGCTCCCCTCCTCCTGTCTATCCGGAGGAAGTTGTTGCATTGGAGCTCCGCACGACTTTCTCTGGCAGGCAGAGTTGTAGTGGCCAACCAGGTGTTGTTGGCTACTATGTGGTACATCACTTCTTGTTGGGTAGAGAGGCTAGTCAGGAACTTCCTTTGGTCAGGGCGTGACACTCAGATAGCCCGGGCCAAAGTGGCTTGGCAGGTCATCACGCTTCCTTGTTCTCAAGGAGGGCTTGGGATCATAGACCCATCACAGCAGAGAAGAGCCCTTCTTGGGAAGTTCATCGTCAGAGGACTTCTTCGAGGTGAGGAGCCCTGGAAGGAGGACTTGCTACAGCGGCTTCGTGCTAGGGTGCCTGAGGCTAGAGGCCCATGGTGACCTTCGACCAGATGGATCTTCACAGATATGCGCAGAGTTGGCTTGAGCAAGAGACTGGAGGAGCGCTTCGCTGTGAGTTTGCTTCGATCTTGGGAGCATTCTCGGCGAGGCGTGGAGCAGTGTCAGCCTACGGAGGAGCGCCTGAGACAGCCCCTTGTTTGGAACCCCATGGTTAGCACTCAGAGAGGCCACTTGGTTGGTAGTCGGCCTCATGTTTCCTTGGGTCCCATGGCAGCGGGTCTAGCACGCTCTTTAGGTGACTGGTTACAGTTTTCAGGCTTGTCAGAGGAGCTGCAGTGCTTTCAGCTACAGGGCATGAGAGAGGTGCAAAGCATGTGCCAGGACATCTCAGAGGCCGTACTAGCTGAGTGGCTCACACCTCTCCTCCCTGTTTTTTGAGGTACAAGGTGAGGGATGCTTATAGCGAGTTGCAGTAGAGGCCTCGCAGGTGGCAGAGTGCTGTTTTCAGAGGATCCGAGTGGTGGGCAGGTGTGGGAGGACTTGTGTCATACATCCTGACCCAGCAGCTCTTAAGACTGGACACTGGAGACTGTGGGCTTGGGAGAGCTGTCCACTGGCACGAGTACAATGGGGTCCTGGAGAGTGGCTTTGGAGGGACCCTTTCTCGTCTGCAGATCACCCAGGTGTCCCTTTCTTTCAGTACACTGTTCAACTGGGACGTCACATACTGGTAGCACAAAGAGAGGCTCGCCCTGTTGCTGCAACACCTCATTGGCAGGAGGGTCTCACAGGTGAGTTCTTGGAAGCTTTTTGGGAGAGGTTGTGGGACTCCAGACAGCCGAGGCGAGTCAGTTTGTTTCAGTGGTTGGTTGCACACAGAGCTATAGCAGTTGGGAGCTGGCTTGTACATAGTGGTCTCTCGGTCGCATGTGCAGCTTGTGACCATCTTGTGGAGAGTCAGCGTCATTGTCTTTGGAACTGTTCTTTGGCACAGCAAGTGTGGCTTCGTGTTCTTGGGCTGATGCCTGCTCTTTCCACGGCTCGGCAGTACACTTGGGGTGCAGTTGCTTGGTCCACTCTCACGGGCCCGGCACTTGAGTTTGAGCTATCTTCCACCAGCAGGATAATAGTGATGCAGGGGGGGCGACCTACACTCCAGCCTGCCACAGAGCTTACTCCACAGGAGTGGTGCAGTGAGTTAAGAGGAGTGTTGGGAGCTCATCAGTGGCCTGACACTCTAGTTCATCTGGCGGGCCCGTTGCTTCCGCATCTATGAGGCTCGCCCTGTACCACCAGGAGAGATTGTTCGCGATCTTTGGCTAGAGCTTATCCACACTCTCAGAGGACAACTCGAGAGACTCCAGGGCAGCTCCGACCGCACGCAGGAGCGCGGAGAGGCTTTCCTTCGACTCTGGCGTCGTGGGCCTTTTTTCACCATGGTCGAGGGTGTACTCAGATGGCACTACCGTCCACCTGTGTGGCTTTTCCCTCCTCCCATTTCTTGATTTAGCCTCATTGTACATATGCTGTTTTTCATTGGGAGAGTTTCCCCATCATGGTTGTTGTAGCCCTCCCTTGAAGAGGTGAAGGTAGCCCTATGGGCAGTTTCATTAACCAATAGAAGGATTTTTTTCTCGGAAAAACAAAAAAAAGTAAGACACAATCTCTGTTTTACTGTTGGTTTGTTCCGAGTCAAGGGGTATGTCCATTATGGGACTTCGACCTAGGTTCTTGGGAGTCGATTTCTTGCGCTTTGGTGTTGACTTCTTTTGCACTGGAGGTGATGTTACATCTGCCCACAGCCTTATCCAATGCCTCACCTTTTTTGAGCACCCTTGGGGATGCTTTGGCTTTTTCGGAGTTAGTTGTTGCCTAGGTGATTTGACTGGACTACACTTCGCAGTCAAGATGTCTGCAATTTTTCCTTGTACTTCATCCCCTAAGGCAGACTCTACTTCATGGGCTGGTTGCATCCTCGGGGTAATTGGCTCATCCTTCCTTGTGGAGTGCATCATCTTGTTTGAGCAAGCTTGGGAGGCTGTGTCACCAGCGTGTGACTACTATCTATCCTTTTTGTTGATTTCTTTCTTATTATCTATTTACTTTCACTTTTTGGAAACACCCCTCGAGAAATCTAACTGCCCTGCATTGCATAGTTAGTGTGGAACTGTCCAGAGGGAGTCCAGGCCTGAGGGCAAGAGAGCACTAAGGTTGGACAAGGACTATGGTTAGCCAAGTGGGGTCATTGACTAGCCAAAGTGGAATCCTTTGCTACAGAGGCTACATTTCAGTTCTGGATGTGGCCGCAGTGTACAAAGAGGGTTGGATGACCTAGAAAGATACAATGGCAGCATCTCCTAAAATTTAGGGAACTGCTATTTTGGGACCTGAAAATGTGTTGACGTCATTACCTCCGGAATGACAAGGGGAACATTTTCTTACTCTTCCGTGAAGTCAACTGGGCAACCGGTTGGGATATTTTTAGACGGCAACCCCGAAACGGGAAAATGCTTATAAATGTGCCAAGTGGCACCTTCTGGTGCACTTGCCTCATGCAACAAGAAGTGGCGCTGAATTTAGGAGGGGGAGAGCCTCATTTTCAGATTTGTCACAGGTTAAGAGCTATGGAGTGCTTGCTTTCCCTCTTATGCACAGTGCGGTGCCAGGAGTGATGCCCTGCACGCTACGCACTGCCCTCTCTCTCCCCTTTGGAAGTATGTTATGCCCCTCTAGTGGGCTCTTCATTTGACCAATGTACAGTTGTGTGGGTTCATGCGCGATTGCCGAGGCAAGAGCCTCTTGCACAGGTACTGGATTAGCTAGCGGCTAATCCCCCCGCAGGTACAGGTGAATTCGGAGAGGTTTCACGCCAGAAATCTCGTCCGATTCAAAGGGCAAGTAGCCCTACAGGTGCGGGAGCTCGAGGACTTGCTACGGATGCGACCGGCACGCGAAACGGAGCCCGAAACAGTAAATTACAGCCTGCTGTGTATTTTTGCAGGTTTAGGGTTTTGGCCCTATACGGACCCTAATACCCCCAGGAGGTTCGGGGACGCAAGGGGACCGTTGTACCGGTTATCTGGCGCATTTTCAGGGCTGAAAACAGAGAATTCAGCGTGCTGCAGATTCTCGCCAGGTTTTGCAAAGTGCCCGTATGCGTCGGGAAAGTCAGTCAATGCGTGGGAATACTGACTGTGAAGGGTCCTAGTACAGTTATGTTGCCGAAATCAGGCCGGAACAGTTGAAATTCAGCCAAGTTTGTGCGGGGCAGCTTGTAGGGATCCACAACATTTATTCCCTCTTTTAAAGAATAAAGAAATACCGAAAGGGGCGCCTAAGTTAGGGGCCAATCTGGTGTCGGTCTTCTCATACAGGTGCATTCTAGCATCTGTATCCCATTCCCCTCTCTTGTGTCACTATAGCGCAGGTATAATAGACGACTAATAATGGGTGAAAGCTAAATCAAGGTTTGAAGTAAAGTCTACCGCCCTTTTTGGATTGAACAGGCCGGTTTCATGGTTCCATCGACGGGATTAAATCACTTTTTCCCATAGAAGTGAGCCTTGGTCAGTTTTGGGCTTGAAGACACAGGGGATCATAGACCAGACACAGGGAATTGCAATTATGGCTGACAGACCAGATGATGTGACTGAAGAGGTTTCCTCTTCACAGGGTCAACAGACACATGAAGTGGGTGAGTCCTCAAGACCACCACAGACAGATGACGATATATTCAGGACCCAGTTGGCTACTGTTGTGGCTATGTTCACACAAGTAATGCAGAACCCGAGGTTTTTAGCCTTTCTGCAACCTCTTGTTCCGTCTCAGCAAGTTGGGTCACTGGATCATATTCAAAAGCCTGTTAAGGCTCGAGCACAGGTGATTCATACCGCACAGTCAATGGAAACACCTGTACACTTCACGGAGAACATGCAGTCTCCACAACCTATGCCTAAGGTGCAAGAACAGGTGGCTGAGATGCCAGTCTTTCAAGCTGTACCAGTTCAGCCCGCCACCTTTCAGCAGCCTATAGCTGGTTCTAATGGGCAGGGAAGCAACCTACAGGCTATGCAACAGGTCTTCCCACCACCTTCAGTACACCCTGGCTATTTTGGAGGTGGATCAGTATTCCAGAGCATGGCTAGTCATGCACCTGGAAATCAGTTTTACACGCCAGGAACAGTGTTCGGGGGTGCTCAAACGATGATGCCTAACCCCATGTACAGTGTCATGGGTATGCAACCAGGGTTTCAGAGCACTCAGGGCCAATTTGGGATGCCACAGGCAAATTTTGGTATGGCTGGAATTACAAATCAGCAGCCAAATATGGCATTTCCAGGTCAAGTTAATAGCGGCCAAGGAACACAGATGAACCCTAATAGTGTTCCCATGTTTCAGTCACCTCCATATGACAATTTAACGCCGCTGGAGAGGCCAACTCCGTACAAAGAAGGTGGCAAAGGTGTGTCATTCACGACCTTTACAGGGTTTGATGACAGGAAGAAGGCTCTCTCATTCCTCCAGCAGTTTGACAAGGCCTATGCAGGGGGAAACTTTACAGAGGCTTCAAAGGTCCGCAAGGCAGCCACTTTCTTGAAAGGGAATGCGGGACAATGGTGGACAACTTTATTGCTTCAAGGGCAAGCTCCGTCCACATGGATTTACTTCAAGCAGATTTTTGCAGCAGCATGGTTATCTGATGATTTCGAAGCAGATGTCATGACAGAATGGCACTAGCTAAATGCTGCCACTTGCAGAAATTTGGATGATTACAATCGGAAGTTTTGGAAAGCTCTACTTTCAGTAACTTCCTATAGGTTTGTGCCATTGACAGAACAGATTGAAAAATACTGTTGTGGCCTACCCAAAGGATTGAGAAAATACTGCACGAAGACAAAAGTCACTACTTTGACGCAGCTCATCGAGGTAGCAAACACTGGCAATGGTTTGCTCAAGGGACAAGATTGTGAATTTAACACTGGCGTCAAGGCAGGATCAGGCAAGAAAAATTCAGCCAAGAAGCACGTTCCTAATGAGGCTCCTAAAGGGACTCAGGAGTCAGCCAACGCAGGGAAAGACAAAGCTACGGCTGAATGAGAAAAAGGACCAGCAAAGAAATGGAAAAGACGTTTTCCTCGCAAGTCAGAAGAGCAAAAGAAGGTCCTGAGGACAGAGAACAAATGCTTTATATGTGAGCAGCCTGGCCACATTGCTTACAATTGTCCTACAAAGAAAAGGCCAGCTGATTCTGATGACAAGGAAGACAAGAAAGGAAAGAAGCCCATGGCTGGTCTAGTGCCAGATATGGTGGGCGACAAGCCAAATTCAAATGCAAGTGAGCTTTGCAGAGCATGGGGAAAGGTCAGGGATCAAACAGTGCTTATCTTCTTTGATCCAGGTGCCAAAGCCAACTTTATTTCCCTAGAATTGGCTTCAAAGTTGGGAATCAGACCTGAAGAGATGGGGTATACAGCAGAGGCAGGTTTGGCATGTCCTGGCCATACAGAGGCTGTGACACCCATCATTGGAAAGTTGCGTCTACATATCCAGTCCTATGTAGATGCTGAAGAATTTTACATCATGCCACTGGATGGATGTGATGTGTTGTTAGGTATTCCTTGGTTGTTTCGTGTACAGGGAATCATGGATGCCTACAACAAAAAGATCATTGTACAGAGCAGGGGAAAGACTCACATTCTGGATGTAAAGCTTAAAGGGGAGTCTATTCCTACAGTATCAGCTTCTGCTATTACTTCTGTAATGAAAAAGCATCTTTCTGCGTACTTGGTTTTTGCACGTGAAGTGTCAAATTGTGATGAATCAAATTTATCTGTGCTAGATAAAGAAAGGTCAATGTTTTTACAACAGTACAGTGACTGTTTTTCCGATTCATTACCGTCTCAATTACCACCAGAGAGACCCGAGGACCATGCGATAGATTTGGTGCCAGGCAGTAGCCCACCAAATAAGCCTCTGTACAGGGTTAGTGCGGCTCAGCAGAAAGAGATAATGGGCCAAGTACAAGAGTTGTTAGAAAAGGGGCTGATTCAGCCGAGTTCATCTCCATTCTGTTCTCCAGTGTTATTGGTGCAGAAAAAGGATGGCTCATGGCGTATGTGCATCGACTACCGTGCACCGAACAAGAATACCATCAAGAATAGGTTCCCTATACCTAGAATTGATGATATTATGGACAAATTAGAAGGAGCAGCTATGTTTAGCAGGATAGATCTAAAGAGTGGGTACCATCAGATCCGCATTAGATCAGAGGATGCGCACAAGACTGCTTTTAGAACGACGTTTGGCCTTTACGAATTTTTAGTGATGCCCTTTGGTCTCACAAATGCTCCTGCTACGTTCAATAGGATGATGGACAGAATTTTCCGTCCACACCAGCAGTTTGTTGGTACATTCTTTGATGACATGATAGTCTACTCGAAGAATGAAGAGGAGCATAGGCATCACTTGGCCATTGTGTTCAAAGAGCTACGCAGTCATAGGTTGCTCATCAATGCAAAGAAAAGTGAGTCTTTTCTGGAAGAGATTCACTTTTTGGGACACATTGTCCCAAAGGATGGTGTCAGAATGGATCCTGCAAAAGTTGAAGCAATCAAGTCATGGCCAAATTTGAAGACGGTGCATGATGTCCGAAGCTTTTTGGGACTATGCTCCTATTACAGAAGGTTTATCCGAAATTTCGCTGAGATTGCTTCACCTTTACATGCTCTTCAAAAGAAGGCAGTCACCTTTAGATGGACACAAAAAGAGATTTCAGCTTTTAATCTCTTAAAGGAAAAGATGACTTCAGATCTAGTCATTGTGTTGCCAGATCTTAGGAAGTCATTTGTGGTCCAGTGTGATGCCTGCGGTAGTAGCATTGGTGCAGTGCTAATGCAAGATGACAGGGTAGTAGCCTATGAGAGTAGAATTTTGCAAGGGCCAGAGATGACCATGCAGGTCTATGAGAAAGAGCTACTGGCTGTGATTCATGCGCTCTTAAGTTGGAAACACTACCTGCTAGGTGCAGACTTTGTTGTCCAAACCGATCATCAGACCTTTCGATACTTCTTGACACAAACAAAGTTATCTGAGAAGCATATGCGATGGGCAAATATCTTGTCCATGTTCCATTTTCAGATTGTGCATGTGGAAGGCAAGAAGAATGTTGTGGCTGATGCCTTGTCAAGGAAGCCACAAATTTCAGCTGTGTCGATTCCTTATCATCATGAACTTGATGATATGAGAGAACAATATGCAAATGATGAAGATTTTGTAAGGGTCTTCGAGCAGCTAATGGATGGACAACGTCATGAACACTATCTTCTCAAAGATGGGTTCATGATGATACATGGCAGATTGTGTGTCACAAAGCCATTGCGACGCAAAGTTATGGAAGAGAGTCATGTTCCACCGTATGCAGGGCATCGTGGTATCGATGTTACAGTTAAAGCGGTTGAGACATTCTTCTATTGGCCTACATTGAGAAGGGATGTGGATGCCTTTGTGCGAGAATGCCTAATATGCCAAAAGGTCAAGTTTGACAGGCAAAAGGCACCAGGGTTATTGCAACCACTACCTATTCCAAATAAACCATGGGAAAGTATTGCTATGGATTTTATCTTTGATCTTCCGAGAACGCAAACAGGAAACGATGGTATTTGGACCATTATTTGCAGATTCAGCAAACAGGCTCATTTTATTCCTGTCAGGAAGAAGATAAAACCAGATCAAATGGCACGCTTGTTTATGAGCAATATTTTCAAGTATCATGGCATGCCACAGTCGATTGTTAGCGACCGTGATCCACGCATGACAAGTTTGTTCTGGAGAGGCTTGTTTGAGAATATGGGCACAACGCTCCAATTCTCTTCGTCATTTCATCCTCAAACAGATGGACAGTCAGAAGAGGCAAATTCTACTGTCCTAGATCTGCTGAAGTGTTATGTGTCAGAGCATAAAGGAAAGTGGGAGCAGTATTTGCCATTGGTGGAGTATGCATACAATAATACAGTGCATTCATCAACTGGCAAGGCACCCTTTGAGATAGTTGAAGGTGGCAAGAAAGTTCCTCCCAAACTGCATACAAAGGACAAGATATTTGAAGCAGATAAGTATGTTCAGGGCATGGATGAAATGTACAAGAAGGTCAAAGTGGCCTTAGAAAGGACTCAGGCAAAGCAAAAGAAAGCAGCTGATCATCACCGTTGTGAAGTGGTATATTCACTTGGTGATTGGGTGCTTTTACGCTTTGAAAAGGCAAGGTTAAAGAAGATGAAGGGCAAGGAAAGACTGTTTCTAAAGCTCAGCATGCGTTACTATGGGCCTTTTCAAGTATGCAACATAATCAGTGATGTTGCATATAGGCTGAAATTGCGTGATAGTTGGAAGATTCACAATGCATTTCATGTGAGTCTTCTGAGACCCTATGTGGGTGATGTGCCAGAAGATATGCCAGCTGAAGATCAGCCGGAAGTCAAGGAACTTGACGAGATCTTGCTCCCGGAACAGATTTTGGCACACAAAGAAAGGAAAGTGAAAGGCAAGGTTGCTAGGCGTTACTTGGTAAAGTTCAGAAACTATCCACCAATGGATGCTAAGTGGATGGAAGAAGGTGAACTTGCAGAGTCACCAACTGTGTTATCACTTTACCTTGAAGCCTTCGATTTGCAACCTACCTTGACCCCTTGAGTTTAAAAGCTAAATGGATTGTCAGTGTGACAATGGCTTCTGAAACAAATGATGTACATGGTATTTAAAGTGAGCTCAAATCAAATACGTGTTACATGAATGTTAGAGCTGTACAGATTGTCAGTTTGGCAATTGCTCTTATGGAATGTCCAAAAGTTTGGTTAGTGCTATAGAAGTGAGTATTTCTTGTCAGTTTGTCAAGGATACAGTGATTGCTTCTATTGAAGAGTACATGTGTAACTGCATTCTTAAACTGTCGGTTTGGGTATGCTCGAAAGTGTTACGGGATCCAACGTGTACTATAAGACAGTGGCAAAATGTGCAGCTACCATTTTGTCATTGGAAAGTTAGTGACTCAAAGCAATGGCAGAGTGCGTAGCTACCACTATGTCATTGGGATAGGGTTCACACGCAGGCAATACATGAGTCGACGAGATGTTGAATACACCAGGGTCGACAATGAGCATGTATGTGTCGTATATGTGTCAACAGGTGTTGAATACATCAGTGTTGACAGTAAGCATGTACGACATAGATGCAAACGAGGACGTTTGAGATTTCAAGAGGGGGGTATGTCACCAGCGTGTGACTACTATCTATCCTTTTTGTTGATTTCTTTCTTATTATCTATTTACTTTCACTTTTTGGAAACACCCCTCGGGAAATCTAACTGCCCTGCATTGCATAGCTAGTGTGGAATTGTCCAGAGGGAGTCCAGGCCTGAGGGCAAGAGAGCACTAAGGTTGGACAAGGACTATGGTTAGCCAAGTGGGGTCATTGACTAGCCAAAGTGGAATCCTTTGCTACAGAGGCTACATTTCAGTTCTGGATGTGGCCGCAGTGTACAAAGAGGGTCGGATGACCTAGAAAGATACAATGGCAGCATCTCCTAAAATTTAGGGAACTGCTATTTTGGGACCTGAAAATGTGTTGACGTCATTACCTCCGGAATGACAAGGGGAACATTTTCTTACTCTTCCGTGAAGTCAACTGGGCAACCGGTTGGGATATTTTTAGACGGCAACCCCGAAACGGGAAAATGCTTATAAATGTGCCAAGTGGCACCTTCTGGTGCACTTGCCTCATGCAACAAGAAGTGGCGCTGAATTTAGGAGGGGGAGAGCCTCATTTTCAGATTTGTCACAGGTTAAGAGCTATGGAGTGCTTGCTTTCCCTCTTATGCACAGTGCGGTGCCAGGAGTGATGCCCTGCACGCTACGCACTGCCCTCTCTCTCCCCTTTGGCAGTATGTTATGCCCCTCTAGTGGGCTCTTCATTTGACCAATGTACAGTTGTGTGGGTTCATGCGCGATTGCCGAGGCAAGAGCCTCTTGCACAGGTACTGGATTAGCTAGCGGCTAATCCCACCGCAGGTACAGGTGAATTCGGAGAGGTTTCACGCCAAAAATCTCGTCCGATTCAAAGGGCAAGTAGCCCTACAGGTGTGGGAGCTCGAGGACTTGCTACGGATGCGACCGGCACGCGAAACGGAGCCCGAAACAGAGCCCGAAACAGTAAATTACAGCCTGCTGTGTATTTTTGCAGGTTTAGGGTTTTGGCCCTAAACGGACCCTAATACCCCCAGGAGGTTCGGGGACGCAAGGGG
Source organism: Adiantum capillus-veneris (assembly GCF_014529385.1). NCBI lineage: Eukaryota > Viridiplantae > Streptophyta > Polypodiopsida > Polypodiales > Pteridaceae > Adiantum > Adiantum capillus-veneris. Next base: position 98,164,701 of record NC_140945.1, on the reverse strand, counting down.
ACCGCTGTACCAGTGATCTGGCGCATTTTCAGGGCTGAAGACAAAGAATTCAGCGTGCTGCAGATTCTCGCCAGGTTTTGCAAAGTGCCCGTATGCGTCGGGAAAGTCAGTCAATGCGTGGGAATACTGACTGTGAAGGGTCCTAGTACAGTTATGCTGCCGAAATCAGGCCGGAACAGTTGAAATTCAGCCAAGTTTGTGTGGGGCAGCTTGTAGGGATCCACAACATTTATTCCCTCTTTTAAAGAATAAAGAAATACCGAAAGGGGCGCCTAAGCTAGGGGCCAATCTGGTGTCGGTCTTCTCATACAGGTGCATTCTAGCATCTGTATCCCATTCCCCTCTCTTGTGTCACTATAGCGCAGGTATAATAGACGACTAATAATGGGTGAAAGCTAAATCAAGGTTTGAAGTAAAGTCTACCGCCCTTTTTGGATTGAACGCCAGTTTGAGGCTGAGCATGCACTGTGGGTCGAGATCTCTTGCGAGGACAGGCCTTCGCTAAGTGGCCTATCGTCTTGCAAATGAAGCACTGGTTTAGGAGTCCCGAATACTCCACCCTCTGGCGTAACCATCCCCCACTCACCCTAGGTAGAGGGACACCTTCGGGAGAGTATAAGTGTCATGACACAGAATGCGTACTAAAGGCACACCAGCAGTGTTTGCTGCAATTGAAGTTGGCGTGCGCGGGGTCTCCAAGACTGTCTTAATCTCGGTACCAATCATGTAAAGAAGCGGTAAGTACTCTCTTCTTACGCCAGGGAAGCATATCGAAATGGGCATGTCTGCCTCCTTGACAAGAACATCCGATGTTGGATCGAAACCATGGCGCCACTGTTGGAAATGAGCTCTGGCGGCTCGGATGGCCAACCGGCTCATCGAGTTGAACTTGGCAGCCATCTCGGGAGTCTCAAACTCAATCTGACATTATCCTCGCCCGAGAAGCTGGATGTCAATGATCTTCCCCACCTCTGTTAGAAGGTCGCGTACCTCTCCTCAATTGGGACGACTGCCAATAATCTTGCAGATGACAGGGGTGGCCTGAAGGCGCTCCACCTCTGCTACGAGGCTCGCTTTCTCTGCTAGCGACAGAGCGAGTTAGATGGTGGGCTCGGTGGGGTCGGGACGAGGGGGCTTCATCTGAGTCTCCTGTGGCGGAGCACGAGCTTCCATCTGTGTTTGCTGTTGCTGGTGGACGAGGTGCCGACTCAACCTTTGCTGCTACAGAGCCCTTTCTCAGTATGTAGAACTGAAGTAGGACAAGCAGGGTTGACTCGGCGGAAAACAAGAAGGATTGGTGGTGGTTGTGCGGGGGGGTGGCTGCAGGGGGGAAAATGGTAGGGCAAGAGCAGCGCAGCGAGCAAGGACCAGGATCTTCCAGATTAATGCACATTTCTTTAAAAAGTCTTTGAATGATGCAATGACATGGGATACAGCAGTAAAAGTAAAAAGGTTTCGTAAGAAGCAATAACTCAAAGAGTGAAGAATTTGGGAGATTCAATTCTTTTCGAGAATTCTTTCAACATCAGATGTCATTTCTTTAACTGAGGCTCTTATTTTATTTGGGAGGGAATGTCACGTTTGTGGCGTATACTTAATCCATATGTTACTTTCTTGCACTTAATCCTGATGCACGCACAAAGATGAACCAGAGCAGAGACCTCTGTTCTCAAAAGGGTGCGTCTCTTGGCCCAACGGCTACACCTCTTCATTGAATGGTCGCACCCTCACATTGATGCCAGATGGTCATGTCTCTTCAATGACTGGTATCAACTATCGGTCAAAGGATATAACTCTTAGTGTGGAGTCTTGTCTCTTCGTCAACGGCCATGCCTCTTCACATGTGTCTTTTGACCTCTTTTATAAAGAGCCTATTGTACTTAGTTTTGATCATTCATTCATTCAATCAAATCAATTCAACAATTGTTCTCGTCTCTTGAGTCTCAATTTAATCTTAAGTTTTAGTCTTAATTCTAGGATTAGCACCACTAATCCTCACAGATATCCTGTGACTTTGATGATCACAGGCCTCACCCATTATCGACTCACCTCTGTGGAGATTGTATGGCTCATTGTATCCGCCCTCACTCATTCTATCAACCTTCACTCATACCCTACACTGTTCCAGTTAGCTGCTTAGCTCACTTCCAGCAGCTTAGGATTTTACAGTAGTTTTAGTACCTCTTAGTTACCCCTTAGTCTTTTTTGGTACTCAGAAGTTATATCAAATTCACTTTGTAACATTTTGGTCTC